>NC_053024.1:416379695-416666648 GCF_003073215.2 Triticum urartu
CAAGCTTAATTCCTGCTCGTCCTTGAGTAGGTAAATGATAAAAAACAGAATTTTTGATGTGGAATGCTTTCTAGCATATTCTTCAATGTAATTTTCTCTATTGTGGCATGAATGTTCAGATCCAAAAGATTCAAGATAAAAGTTTAATGTTGACATAAAAATAATAATACTCCAAGTATGCTAACCAAGCAATTATGTCTTATCAAAATAACATAGCCAAAGAAATCTTATCCCTACAAAATCATATAGTTTGGCCATGCTTCATTTTTGTCACACAAAATGCTCTCATCATGCACAACCCCAAGGACAAGCCAAGGAATTGTTTCATACTTAGCCTTTTCAAACTCTTTCAACTTTTACGCATTATATGAGCGCGAGCCATGGACATAGCACTATGGGTGCAATAGAATATAATGATTGAGGTTGCGTGAGAAGACAAAAGGGCGAAAGTCTCACATTGACGCGGCTAATCAATGGGCTATGGAGATGCCCACCAATTGATGTCAATGCAAGGAGTAGGGATTGCCATGCAACGGATGACTAGAGCTATAAATATATGAAAGCTCATCAAAGAAACTAAGTGGCTGTGCATCCAACTTGCTTGCTCACGAAGACCTGGGGCATTTGAGGAAGCCCATCATTGGAATATACAAGCAAAGTTCTATAATGAAAAGTTCCCACTAGTATATGAAAGTGACAAAATAAGAGACTCTCTATCATGAAGATCATGGTGCTACTTTGAAGCACAAGTGTGGAAAAAGGATAGTAACATTGTCCCTTCTCTCTTTTTTGTCATTTTTTTATTTGGGCCTTCTTTTCTCTTTTTTTATGGCCTCTTTTTTTCGTCCAAAGTCTCATCCCGACTTGTGGGGGAATCATAGTCTCCATCATCCTTTCCTCACATGGGACAATGCTGTAATGATGATCATCACACTTTTATTTACTTACAACTCAAGAATTACAACTCGATACTTAGAACAAAATATGACTCTATGTGAATGCCTCTGGCGGTGCACCGGGATTGCGATGAATCAAGAGTGACATGTATGAAAAATTAAGCATGGTGGCTTTGCCACAAATATGATGTCAACTACATGATCATGCAAGGCAATATGACAATGATGATGCATGTCATAATAAATGGAACGGTGGAAAGTTGCATGGCAATATATCTCGGAATGGCTATGGAAATGCCATAATAGGTAGGTATGGTGGCTGTTTTGAGGCAGATATAAGGAGGCTTATATGTGATAGAGCGTATCATATCACGGGGTTTGGATGCACCGGCGAAGTTTGCACCAACTCTCAAGGTCAGAAAGGGCAATGCACGGTACCGAAGAGGCTAGCAATGATGTAAGGGTGAGAGTGCGTATAATCCATCGACTCAACATTAGTCATAAATAACTCACATACTTATTGCAAAAATCTACAAGTCATCAAAACCAAGCACTACGCGCATGCTCCTAGGGGGATAGATTGGTAGGAAAAGACCATCGCTCGTCCCCGACCTCCACTCATAAGGAAAGCAATCAAATAACACCTCATGCTTCAAATTTTTCACACAACGTTTACCATGCGTGCATGCTATGGGACTTTCAAACTTCAACACAAGTATTTCACAATTACTCAACTAGCACACCTCTAATATTACCACCTTTATATCTCAAAACAACTATCAAGCATCCAACTTCTCTTAGTATTTAAAATTTATAACCAAAGAAAATTACCATGATGTTCTAAAGGACTCTAAAAATAATATAAGTGAAGCATGAGAGATCAATTGTTTCTATAAAAATAGAACCACCGCCGTGCTCTAAAAGATATAAGCGAAGCACTAGAGCAGAATTATCCAACTCAAAAGATATAAGTGAAGCACATAGAGTATTCTAATAAATTCCAATTCATGTGTGTCTCTCCCAAAAGGTGTGTACAGCAAGGATGATTGTGGTAAAATAAAAAGGAAAGACTAAAATCATACAAGACGCTCCCAGCAAAACACATATCATGTGGTGAATAAAAATATAGCTCCAAGTAAAGTTACCGATGGACGAAGACGAAAGAGGGGATGCCTTCCAGGGCATCCCCAAGCTTAGGATTTTGGTTGTCCTTGGATTTTACCTTGGGGTGCCTTGGGAATCCCCAAGCTTAGGCTCTTGCCTCTCCTTGTTCCATAATCCATCAAATCTTTACCCAAAACTTGAAAACTTCACAACACAAAACTTAAAAGAAAATCTCGTGAGCTCCGTTAGTAAAAGAAAAAAAACCACCACTTAAAGGTACTATAATTAACTTATTATTTATTTATATTGGTGTTAAAACTACTGTATTCCAACTTTTCTATGGCTCATAAACTCTATTACTAGCCATAGATTCAACAAAATAAGCAAACAACACACGAGAAACAGAATCTGTCAAAAACAGAATAGTCTGTAGTAATCTGTAGGTTCCGAATACTTCTGGAACCCCAAAAATTATAAAATAAATAGCTGGACGTGAGTAATTTATCTATTAATCATATTAAAAAATAATTAACTAAATATCACTCGCCAGTAAAAAGTGGCAGCAAATCTCGTGAGCGCTAAAGTTTCTATTTTTTACAGCAAGATCGCAAAGACTTTCCCCAAGTCTTCCCAAAGGTTCTACTTGGCACAAACACTAATTAAAAGCATAAAACCACATATAAACAGAGGCTAGATGAATTATTTATTCAAAAACATAAAGGAAATAAATTGGGTTGTCTCCCAACAAGCGCTTTTCTTTAAAGCCTTTTAGCTAGGCATAAGGTTTCAACGATGCTCACATGAAAGACAAGAACTGAAGCACAAAGAGAGCATCATAAAGCATGTGACAAACACATATAAGTCTAACATACTTCCTATGCATAGGAATTTTATAGGCAAACAAGTTATTAAGGCAAGCAAAAACTAGCATATGCAAGGAAGCGGAAAGAATTAATAGCAATCTCAACATAACGAGAGGTAATTTAGTAACATGAAAATTTCTACAACCAGATTTTCCTCTCTCATAATAATTACATGTAGGATCATAAGAAAATTCAACAATATAGCTATCAAAAAACATATTCTTAACACGATCCACATGCATGCGAAGTTGACACTCTTGCAAAATAGTGGGATTAACATTAACTAAAGTCATGACCTCTCCAAACCCACTTTTATCAAAAACTTCATAATATTGAACATTCTCCAAATATGTGGGATCTAAAGTTGACACTCTTCCAAACCCACTTTCAATATTATTCCAAACATTATAATCAATCTCATATTCATCATGGGGCTTAAATAAATTTTCAAGATCAAAAGAAGAATCACCCCAATCATGATCATTGCAATAAGTAGTAGACATAGCAAAACTAGCATCCCCAAGCTTAGGGTTTTGCATATTATAAGAACAATTGACATTAATAGAATTTATACTATCATCATTGCAATCATGCTTTTTATTCTAAGATCTATCATGAATCACCTCATAAAGTACTTCATCACAATTTTCAGATTCACAAATTTCAAGCAAAACTTCATAAAGATAATCTAGTGCACAAAACTCACTAGCAATTGGTTCATCATAATTGGATCTCTTAAAAAGATTAGCAAGAGGATGAGGATCCATAGATCTTAGGTTCTCTGTTTAGCAATAAATAAACAACTATTCCAACCAAACGAGCAAACGAGCCAAGTAAGACATCAAAGCAAATCGAAAGACGAACAGAAGAAGGGCGAATAAAATGGCAAGGGTGAAGTGGGGGAGAGGAAAACGAGAGGCAAATAGCAAATAATGTAACGCGAGGCATAAGAGTTTGTGATGGGTACATGGTATGTCTTGACTTGTGCGTAGACTCCCCGGTAACGGCGCCAGAAATCCTTCTAGCTACCTCTTGAGCACTGCGTTGGTTTTCCCTTGAAGAGGAAAGGGTGATGCAGCAAAGTAGCGTAAGTATTTCCCTCAGTTTTTGAGAACCAAGGTATCAATCCAGTAGGAGGCCACACGCAAGTCCCTCGTACCTACACAAACAAATAAGAACCTCGCAACCAACGCGATAAAGGGGTTGTCAATCCCTTCACGGTCACTTACGAGAGTGAGATCTGATAGAGATGATAAGATAATATTTTTGGTATTTTTATGATAAATATTAAAAGTAAAGATTGCAAAATAAAAGGTAATTGACATAGCTTGTTGACGAAAAATAATATAATGGAGAATAGACCCGGGGGCCATAGGTTTCACTAGTGGCTTCTCTCAAGATAGCATAAGTATTACGGTGGGTGAACAAATTACTGTCGAGCAATTGATAGAAAAGCGAATAATTATGAGAATATCTAGGCATGATCATGTATATAGGCATCACGTGCGTGACAAGTAGACCGACTAATGCCTGCATCTACTACTATTACTCCACACATCGACCGCTATCCAACATGCATCTAGAGTATTAAGTTCATAAGAACAGAGTAACACATTAGGTAAGATGACATGATGTAGAGGGATAAACTCAAGCAATATGATATAAACCCCATCTTTTTATCCACGATGGCAACAATACAATACGTGTCGTTTCCCTTTCTATCACTGGGATCGAGCACCGCAAGATTGAACCCAAAGCTAAGCACTTCTCCCATTGCAAGAAAGATCAATCTAGTAGGCCAAACCAAACTGATAATTCGAAGAGACTTGCAAAGATAACCAATCATACATAAAAGATTTCAGAGAAGAATCAAATATTGTTCATAGATAGACTTGTTCATAAACCCACAATTCATCGGATCTCGACAAACACACCGCAAAAAGAGTTACATCGAATAGATCTCCAAGAAGATTGAGGAGAACTTTGTATTGAGATCCAAAGAGAGAGAAGAAGCCATCTAGCTAGTAACTATGGACCCGAAGGTCTGAAGTAAACTACTCACACATCATCGGAGGGGCCATGGAGTTGATGTAGAGGCCCTCCGTGATCTATGCCCCCTCAGACGGAGCTCCAGAAAAGGCCCCAAGATGGGATCTCTTGGGTACAGAAGGTTGCAGCAGTGAAAATAGGGTTTTGTGGTGCTCCTGGATGTTTTCAGGGTATATGAGTATATATAGGAGGAAGAAGTAGGTCGGCTGAGCCACGAGGGGCCCACGAGGGGGAGGGCGCGCCCAGGGGGTAGGGGCGCCCCGGCCTCGTGGCCTCCTCGGTTGTTTCTTGACGTCCACTCCAAGTCCTCTGGATCACGTTCGTTCCAAAAATCACGTTCCCGAAGGTTTCATTCTGTTTGGACTCCGTTTGATATTCCTTTCCTGCGAAACACTGAAATAGGCAAAAAACAGCAATTTGCACTCGGCCTTGGGTTAATAGGTTAGTCCCAAAAATAATATAAAAGTGTATGATAAAACCCATTAAACATCCAAAACAGAATATATAATAGCATGGAAATCAAAAATTATAGATACGTTGGAGACGTATTAGCACGCGCCACACCTAGCCGCCTCCTCCTCTCTTCCACTATGGCCCATCAAGGCCCATTAACTCCCCGGGGGGTTCCGGTAACCCCCCGGTACTCCGATATATGCCCGAACTCATCCGAAACCATTCCGGTGTCCAAACATAACCTTCCAATATATCAATCTTCATGTCTCGACCATTTCGAGACTCCTTGTCATGTCTGTGATCACATCCGGGACTCAGAACTACCTTCAGTACATCAAAACACATAAACTCATAATACCGATCATCATCGAACGTTAAGCGTGCGCACCCTACGGGTTCGAGAACTATGTAAACATGACCGAGACTCATCTTTGGTTAATAACCAATAGCGGAACCTGGATGCCCATATTGGTTCCTACATATTCTACGAAGATCTTTATCGGTCAAACCGCATAACAACATACGTTGTTCCCTTTGTCATTGGTATGTTACTTGCCCAAGATTCGATCATCGGTATCATCATACCTACTTCAATCTCATTACTGGCAAGTCTCTTTACTTGTTCCGTAATGCATCATCCTGTAACTAACACATTAGTCACATTGCTTGCAATGCATATAGTGATGTGCATTACCGAGAGGGCCCAGAGATACCTTTCCGACAATCGGAGTGACAAATCCTAATTTCCATCTATGCCAACTCAACAAACACCATTGGAGACACCTGTAGAGCATCTTTATAATCACCCAGTTACATTATGACGTTTGATAGCACATTAAGTGTTCCTCCGCTATTCAGGAGTTGCATAGTCTCATAGTCATAGGAACATGTATAAGTTATGAAGAAAGCAATAGCAATAAACTAAATGATCATAGTGCTAAGCTAACGGATGGGTCATGTCAATCACATCATTCTCTAATGATGTGATCCCGTTCATCAAATGACAACTCATGTCTATGGCTAGGAAACTTAACCATCTTTGATTAACGAGCTAGTCAAGTAGAGGCATACTTGTGACACTCTGTATGTCTATATATTCACACGTGTACTAAGTTTCTGGTTAATACAATTCTAGCATGAATAATAAACATTTATCATGATATAAGGAAATATAAATAAAAACTTTATTATTGCCTCTAGGGCATATTTCCTTCAGTCTCCCACTTGCACTAGAGTCAGTAATCTAGATTATATTGTAATGATTCTAACACCCATGGAGTCTTGGTGCTGATCATGTTTTGCTTGTGATAGAGGCTTAGTCAACGGGTTTGCAACATTCAGATCCGTATGTATCTTGAAAATCTCTATGTCTCCCTCCTTGACTTGATCGCGGATGGAATTGAAGCGTCTCTTGATGTGCTTGGTTCTCTTGTGAAATCTGGATTCCTTTACCAAGGCAATTGCACCAGTATTGTCACAAAAGATTTTCATTTGACCCGATGCACTAGGTATGACACCTAGATCGGATATTAACTACTTCATCCAGACTCCTTCATTTGCTGCTTCCGAAGCAGCTATGTACTCCGCTTCACACGTAGATCCTGCCACGACGCTCTGCTTAGAACTGCACCAACTGACATCTCCACCATTCAATAAAAATACGTATCCGGTTGTGACTTAGAGTCATCCGGATCAGTGTCAAAGCTTTCATCGATGTAACCGTTTACGACGAGCTCTTTGTCACCTCCATAAACGAGAAACATATCCTTAGTCCTTTTCAGGTATTTTAGGATGTTCTTGACCACTGTCCAGTGATCCACTCTTGGATTACTTTGGTACCCCCCTGCTAAACTAATAGCAAGGCACACATCGGGTCTGGTACACAGCATTGCATACATGATAGAACATATGGCTGAAGCATAGGGAATGACTTCCATTTTCTCTCTATCTTCTAGTGGTCGTGCATTGAGTCTGACTCAATTTCACACCTTGTAACACATGCAAGAACCCTTTCTTTGCTTGATCCATTTTGAACTTCTTCAAAACTTTATCAAGGTATGTGCTTTTTGAAAGTCCAATTAAGCGTCTTGATCTATCTCTATAGATCTTGATGTCCAATATATAAGCAGCTTTACCGAGGTCTTTCATTGAAAAATTCTTATTCAAGTATCCTTTTATGCTATTCAGAAATTTAGTATCATTTCGATCAACAATATGTCATCTACATATAATATCAGAAATGCTACAGAGCTCCCACTCACTTTCTTGTAAATACGGCTTCTCCAAAAGTCTGTATAAAACCATATGCTTTGATCACACTATCAAAGCGTATATTCCAAGTCCGAGAGGCTTGCACCAGTCCATAAATGGATCGCTGGAGCTTGCACACTTTGTTAGCACCTTTTGGATCGACAAAACCTTTTGGTTGCATCATATATAACTCTTCATTAAGATATCCATTAAGGAATGCAGTTTTGACATCCATTAGCCAAATTTCATAATCATAAAATGCGGCAATTGCTAACATGATTCGGGCGGACTTAAGCATCGCTACGGGTGATAAGGTCTCATCGTAGTCAACTCCTTGAACTTGTCAAAAACCTTTCGCAACAAGTCATCGGGTAAGTCAACCAAAGTCCACACTTTGTTCTCATACATGGATCCCATCTCAGATTTCATGGCCTCAAGCCATTTTGCGGAATCTGGGCTCATCATCGCTTCCTCATAGTTCATAGGTTCTTCATGGTAAAGTAACATGACTTCCAGAATAGGATTACCGTACCACTCTGGTGCGGATATTACTCTAGTTGACCTACGAGGTTCGATAGTAACTTGATCAGAAGTTTCATGATCATCATCATTAGCTTCCTCACTTACTGGTGTAGGAATCACTGGAACTAATTTCTGTGACGAACTACTTTCCAATAAGGGAGCAGGTACAGTTACCTCATCAAGTTCTACTTTCCTCCCACTCACTTCTTTCGAGAGAAACTCCTCTAGAAAGGATCCATTCTTAGCAACAAATATCTTGCCTTCGGATCTGTGATAGAAGGTGTACCCAACAGTCTCCTTTGGTTATCCTATGAAGACACATTCCTCCGATTTGGGTTCGAGCTTATCAGGTTGAAGCTTTTTCACATAAGCATCGCAACCCCAAACTTTAAGAAACGACAACTTGGGTTTCTTGCCAAACCACAGTTCATATGGTGTCATCTCAACGGATTCAACCGTCTCTAAAGCATAACCCCAAAATGATAGCGGTAAATCAATAAGAGACATCATAGATCGCACCATATCTAATAAAGTATGATTACAACGTTCGGGCACACCATTACGCTGTGGTGTTCCGGGTGGCATGAGTTGCGAAACTATTCCGCATTGTTTCAAATGAAGACCAAACTCGTAACTCAAATATTCTCCTCCACGATCAGATCGTAGAAACTTTATTTTCTTGTTACGATGATTTTCTACTTCACTCTGAAATTCTTTGAACTTTTCAAATGTTTCAGACTTATGTTTCATCAAGTAGATATAACCATATCTGCTCAAATCATCTGTGAAGGTCAGAAAATAAAGATGTCTGCCGTGAGCATCAACACTCATCAGACCGCATACATCAGTATGTATTATTTCCAACAAGTCTGTTGCTTGCTCCATTGTTCCAAAGAATGGAGTCTTAGTCATCTTGCCCATGAGGCATGGTTCGCAAGCATCAAGTGATTCCAAAAACCCATCAGCATGGAGTTTCTTCATGCGCTTTACACCAATATGACCTAAAGGGCAGTGCCACAAATAAGTTGCATTATCATTATTAAACTTATATCTTTTGGCTTCAATATTATGAATATGTGTATCACTACTATCAATATTTAGTAAAAATAGACCACTCATCAAGGGTGCATGACCATAAAAGATATTACTCGTATAAATAGAACAACCATTATTCTCTGATTTAAATGAATAACCGTCTCGCATCAAACAAGATCCAGATATAATGTTCATGCTTAACGCTGGCACCAAATAACAATTATTTAGGTCTAAAACTAATCCCGAAGGTAGATGTAGAGGTAGCGTGCCGACGGCGATCACATCGACTTTGGAACCATTTCCCACGCGCATCGTCACCTCGTCCTTAGGCAATCTTCGCTTGATCCGTAGCCCCTGATTCGAGTTGCAAATATTAGCAATAGAACCAGTATCAAATACCCAGGCGCTACTGTGAGCATTAGTAAGGTACACATCAATAACATGTATATCAAATATACCTTTCACTTTGCCATCCTTCTTCTCCGCCAAATACTTGGGGTTGTTCCGCTTCCAGTTACCAGTCCCTTTGCAGTAGAAGCACTCAGTCTTAGGCTTAGGTCCAGACTTGGGCTTCTTCACTTGAGCAGCAACTTGCTTGCTGTTCTTCTTGAAGTTCCCCTTCTTCCCTTTGCCCTTCTTCTTGAAACTGGTGGTCTTGTTGACCATCAACACTTGATGCTCCTTCTTGATTTCTACCTCCACAGCCTTTAGCATTGTGAAGAGCTCGGGAATTGTCTTATCCATCCCTTGCATATTATAGTTCATCACGAAGCTTTTGTAGCTTGGTGGCAGTGATTGAAGAACTCTGTCAATGACACTATCAACCGGAAGATTAACTCCCAGTTGAGTCAAGTGATTGTGGTACCCAGACATTCTGAGTATATGCTCACTGACAAAACTATTCTCCTGCATTTTGCAGCTGTAGAACTTATTGGAGACTTCATATCTCTCAATCCGGGCATTTTCTTAAAATATTAACTTCAACTCTTGGAACATCTCATATGCTCCATGATGTTCAAAACATCGTTGAAGTCCCGGTTCTAAGCCGTAAAGCATGGCACACTGAACTATCGATTAGTCATCAGCTTTGCTTTGTCAGGTGTTCATAACATCTGGCGTTGCTCCTGCAGCGGGTTTGGCACCCAGCGGTGCTTCTAGGATGCAATTCTTCTGTGCAACAATGCGGATAATCCTCAAGTTACGGACCCAGTCCGTGTAATTGCTACCATCATCTTTCAACTTACCTTTCTCTAGGAACGCATTAAAATTCAATGGAACAATAGCACGGGCCATTTATCTACAACAACATTGACATGCAAAATACTATCAGGTACTAAGTCCATGATAAATTAAAGTTCAATTAATCATATTACTTAAGAACTCCCACTTAGATAGACATCCATCTAATCATCTAAGTGATCACGTGATCCCTAACAACTAAACCATGTCCGATCATCACGTGAGATGGAGTAGTTTTCAATGGTGAACATCACTATGTTGATCATATCTACTATATGATTCATGCTCGAACTTTCGGTATCAGTGTTCCGAGGCCATATCTGTATATTCTAGGCTCGTCGAGTTTAACCCGAGTATTCTGCGTGTGCAAAACTGGCTCGCACCCGTTGTATGTGAATGTAGAGCTTATCACACCTGATCATCACGTGGTGTCTCGGCATGACGAATTGTAGCAACGGTGCATACTCAGGGAGAACACTTATACCTTGAAATTTAGTGAGAGATCATCTTATAATGCTACCGCCGTACTAAGCAAAATAAGATGCATAAAGGATAAACATCACATGCAATCAATATAAGTGATATGATATGGCCATCATCATCTTGTGCCTTTGATCTCCATCTCCAAAGCACCATCATGATCACCATCGTCATCGGTTTGACACCTTGATCTCCATCATAGCATCATTGTCGTCTCTCTAACTATTGCTTCTACGACTATCGCTACCGCTTAGTGATAAAGTAAAGCAATTACATGGCGATTGCATTTCATACAATAAAGCGACAACCATATGGCTCCTGCCATGTGACGCCCCCGATTTGACCGTACACTAATCATGCACGCAAATGTGTACGACCAAGATCAGGAACTCACGGGAAGATATCACAACACAACTCTAGACACAAACTAAAATAATACAAGCTTTATATTACAAGCCAGGGGCCTCGAAGGCTCGAATACAAATGCTCGAAGGCACAAGAGTCAGCAGAAGCAACAATATCTGAGTACAGACATAAGTTAAACAAATTTGCCTTAAGAAGGCTAGCACAAACGGGGATACAGATCGAAAGAGGCGCAGGCCTCCTGCCTGGGATCCTCCTAACTACTCCTGGTCGTCGTCAGCGGGCATCACGTAGTAGTAGGCACCTCCGGTGTAGTAGGAGTCGTCATCGACGGTGGCGTCTGGCTCCTGGGCTCCAACATCTGGTTGCGACAACCAGGTAGAAGGGATAGGGGGAAAAGAGGGAGAAAGCAACCGTGAGTACTCATCCAAAGTACTCGCAAGCAAGGAGCTACACTACATATGTATGCATTGGTATCAACTAGAATAAGGCTATCATATGTGGACTGAACTGCAGAATGCCGGAATAAGAGGGGGATAGCTGGTCCTTTCGAAGACTACGCTTCTGGCAGCCTCCGTCTTGCAGCATGTAGAAGAGAGTAGACTGAAGTCCTCCAAGCAGCATCGCATAGCATAATCCTCACCGATGATCCTCCCCTCGTCTCCCTGTGAGAGATCGACCACCAGTTGTATCTGGCACTTGGAAGGGTGTGTTTTATTAAGTATCCGGTTCTAGTTGTCATAAGGTCAAGGTACAACTCCAAATCGTCCTGTTACCGAAGATCACGGCTATTCGAATAGATTAACTTCCCTGGAGGGGTGCACCACATACCCCAACACGCTCGATCCCATTTGGCCGGACACACTTTCCTGGGTCATGCCCGGCCTTGGAAGATCAACACGTCGCAGCCCCACCTAGACCAACAGAGAGGTCAGCACGCCGGTCTAAACCTAAGCGCCCAGGGGTCTGGGCCCATCGCCCTTAGCACACCTGCATGTTGCGAACGCGGCCGAAAGCAGACCTAGCCTAGTGGCCTTCCAGTCCAATCCGGCGCGCGCCACTCAGTCGCTGACGTCACGAAGGCTTCGGCTGATACCACGACGCCGGGATACCCATAACTACTCCCGCGTAGATGGTTAGTGCGTATAGACCAAATGGCCAAACTCAGATCAAATACCCAGATCTCGTTAAGCGTGTTAAGTATCCGCGAACGCCGACCAGGGCCAGGCCCACCTCTCTCCTAGGTGGTCGGAACCTGCCCTGCCGCTCCGCCTCAAAACTCCACTCGCGAGTGCTCCTCAAGCCGACCCGTCATTAGTCACCACATGTATCATGTATAAAGTATATAGTATATACCCGTGATCAACTCCCGAGTGATCACGGCCCGATAGTATAGCATGGCAGACGGACAAGGATGTAGGGCCACTGATGATAAACTAGCATCCTATACTAAGCAATAGGATTGCAGGTAAAGGTAACAACAGTAGTAGCAAGGACAGGCTATGCATCAGTATAGGATTAACGGGAAGCAGTAACATGCTATGCTACTCTAATGCAAGCAGTATAGAGAAGAGTAGGCGATATCTGGTGATCAAAGGGGGGGCTTGCCTGGTTGCTCTGGCAAGAGAGAGGGGTCGTCAACTCCGTAGTCGTACTGGGTAGCAGCGGCTTCGGTCTCGGTGTCTAGCGGAAGAAGAGGGGGGAAGAAACAATAAATATAATGCAAACAGATGCATAACGATGCATGACAAGACAAGTAGCGGTGCTAGGGGTGCCCTATCGCGGTATGAGGAGATACCGGTGAAGGGGGGAAACATCCGGGGAAGTATCCCCGGTGTTTCGCGTTTTCGGACAAATGAAACAGAGGGGGAAAGTTGCATGTTCGCTATGCTAGGGATGTGTGGCGGATAAACGGGCTGCGTATTCAAATTCGTCTCGTCGTTCTGAGCAACTTTCATGTACAAAGTTTTTCCATCCGAGCTACGATTTATTTTTATATTAATTTTAAAAGATTTAAATCATTTTTAGGATTTATTTATTTAATTTAATCAACATTATCCAGAATAGTGTCTACTGACGTCATCATGACGTCAGCATGACGTCAGTAGTTGACTTGGTCAACCTGACAGGTGGGTCCCGTTCGTCATACTCTGTTTTAACTAACTAATAGTTAATTAGGTTAATTAGTGATTAGGTTAATCTAATTATAATTAATTAACTTAATTAATTCCTTAATTAATTAATTATTTTTATTATTATATTTTTATTATTCTTTTCTTCTTATTTTTTTAATTAAAACGTTCTGTGGGGTGGGCCCCCTTTGTCATAGGCCCCTAGGGGCCGTAACAGGCGTGGTTAGCAGGCGCTAACGGCCGCGGGCGCCCGTGCACCCGAAAGGGGCAACAGGGGGCGCCGGCGGAGGCCGTAGCCCAGTGCGGCGGGGTGAGGTCGTGGCCTCGGCGAGGCTCGCCGGCGTAGCAGGGGGGGCCTCGGCCAGGGCGGTGGCGTGGTGGCCGGCAGGTTGGCCGTGGGGCAGATGCGGGCCGCCGCCAGCAAGGTCAGGCGGAGGCGGGTGCGGCCAGGGGGCAGCGCGGGCGCGTGGCCACGCACAGGCGAGGGGCGACGGTGAGTGAGCGTGTGCGCGTGCGGAGCACGGCGACCGCGACGACGGGGAGAGAGGGAGAGGCCAGGGGGGGTGCTCACGGCGCGGAGTAGGGTTCGGGGCAGCGGGCTCGAGCTCGAGGAGGGTGACGGGGACGACGTGCGGCGGGGCGATGAGGTCCGGCGACGTAGAGGAGGAGGACGGCGAGGTCTGGCGATGGGCAGCGGCGGGACGGCGCGCGTCCACGGCGTCCGGCGAGGAGGGGGTGAGGACGAGCGACGGGGCGGCGGTGGTCGGGATCCGGGGGGGTCAAGCGCCGGTGGGGGGGGGGAGGCGGCGACGGTCGACGGGTGTTGGGGGCCGGCCCGATCCGATCTGGATCGGGTGAGAGGGAGTGACGAGGGAGTGGGGGGAGTGGGGATCGGGTGGGGGTTAGGGTTTGGGGGGGAATGGATAAGGGGAATGGGGGGTGGCCGGCTGGGCCTTTGCCCAGTTGGGCCGGTTGGTGGCCTGGCCGGCTGGGCCGGTTGGGTTGGCCCAGTTGGGCCACGGCCCCGGGGGTTTTCCTTTTTTCTTTTTTTTGTTTTGTTTTTTATCTATTTGCACTTCTGTTTTTAAACCCTTTAAATTAATTAGACATTTTATAAAAATGTGTTTGCTGCACCATAATTACCTTTGTAATTTTTGGCAACCACCGAACATTTTTGTTTCAATTTTTGAAAACTTTTATTGCCGACATAAATTTTAATTTTAAATTTGAATTTGACGCGGTTCGAACTAACGGGCGTTTAGCAACAGTAATCGGGATGACATGGCATGATTAGCGTGGGATTACTGTAGCAAGATTATCCGGGCGTTACATGCCAGTTGTCGATAACTGTGTTACAAAACATGATCATCTCATACAACAATTTATATAATCACGTCTTTACCATATCACATCACAACATGCCCTGCAAAAACAAGTTAGAGGTCCTCTACTTTGTTGTTGCAAGTTTTACGTGGCTGCTATGGGCTTAGCAAGAACCATTCTTACCTACGCATCAAAAACCATAATGCGGTATAGCGATTGCTTTTTGATCTTCAGAAAGAACCCTATTCATTGAATCCGATTCAACTAAAATTGTAGAAACTAACACCCGCCAGCCACATGTGTGCAAAGCACGTCGGTAGAACCAGTCTCGTGAACGCGGTCATGTAATGTCGGTCTGGGCCGCTTCAACCAACAGTACCGCTGAATCAAGAAACAACTAGTGACAACAAGCAATATGTACATACCCACGCCCACAACTCCTTTGTGTTCTACTCGTGCATATAACATCTACGCATAGACCTGGCTTGGATGCCACTGTTGGGGAACGCAGTATTTCAAAAAAATTCCTACGATCACACAAGATCTATCTAGGAGATGCATAGCAACGAGAGGGGAGTGTGCCTACGTACCCTCATAGACTGAAAGCGGAAGCGTTAAGTAACGCATTTGATGTAGTCGAACGTCTTCGCGATCCAACCGATCAAGTACCAAACGCACGATACCTCCGCGATCTGCACACGTTCAGCTTGGTGACGTCCCTCGAACTTCTAGAACCAGCTGAGGTCGAGGGAGAGTTTTGTCAGCACAACAGCGTGTTGATGGTGATGATGAAGTTACCGACGCAGGGCTTCGCCTAAGCACTATGACAATATGACTGAGGCGGAAATATGTGGAGGGGGCACCGCACACGGCTAAGAATCAACTCGTGTGTCTATGGGGAGCCCCCTTCCACCATATATAAAGGAGTGGAGGAGGGGGAGGGCCGGCCTCCTAGGCGCACCCCAAGGGGGGATTCCTACTCCTACTAGGAGTAGGTTTCCCCCCTTTCCTAGTCCAACTAGGAGGGGGAAGGAAGGGAAGAGGGAGAGAAGGAAAGGGGGGCCCAAACCCTACCCCAATTCGGATGGGGACTAGGGGGCATGCGCCACACCTGGACGCCTCCTCTCTCTTCCACTATGGCCCATCAAGGCCCATTAACTCCCCGGGGGGTTCCGGTAACCCCCCGGTACTCCGATATATGCCCGAACTCATCTGAAACCATTCCGGTGTCCAAACATAACCTTCCAATATATCAATCTTCATGCCTCGACCATTTTGAGACTCCTCGTCATGTTCGTGATCACATCCGGGACTCCGAACTACCTTCGGTACATCAAAACACATAAACTCATAATACCGACCGTCATCAAACGTTAAGCGTGCGGACCCTACTGGTTCGAGAACTATGTAAGACATAACCGAGACTCATCTTCGGTCAATAACCAATAGCGGAACCTGGATGCTCATATTGGTTCCTACATATTCTACGAAGATCTTTATCGGTCAAACCGCATAACAACATATGTTGTTCCCTTTGTCATCGGTATGTTACTTGCCCGAGATTCGATCATAGGTATCATCATACCTAGTTCAATCTTGTTACTAGCAAGTCTCTTTACTCGTTCCGTAATGCATCATCCCATAACTAACACATTAGTCACATTGCTTTCAATGCTCATATTGATGAGCATTACCGAGAGGGCCCAGAGATACCTCTCCGGCAATCGGAGTGACAAATCCTAATCTCGATCTATGCCAACTCAACAAACACCATCGGAGACACCTGTAGAGCATCTTTATAATCACCCAGTTACATTATGACGTTTGATAGCACATTAAGTGTTCCTCCGATATTCAGGAGTTGCATAGTCTCATAGTCATAGGAACATGTATAAGTTATGAAGAAAGCAATAGCAATAAACTAAATGATCATAGTGCTAAGCTAACGGATGGGTCATGTCAATCACATCATTCTCTAATGATGTGATCCCGTTCATCAAATGACAACTCATGTCTATGGCTAGGAAACTTAACCATCTTTGATTAATGAGCTAGTCAAGTAGAGGCGTACTAGTGACACTCTGTATGTCTATATATTCACACATGTACTAAGTTTCCGGTTAATACAATTCTAGCATGAATAATAAACATTTATCATGATATAAGGAAATATAAATAACAACTTTATTATCGCCTCTAGGGCATATTTCCTTCAGTTGATTGCTTTTAAGAAAGCTCTTGTAGAACTGAATGAAAAGAATAAGCACATGAACAAAGTTGAAGAAAAGTATACCTCCAAGTATATTCAAATCAATTAGAGAAGTGTGCAAATCCACACCAAACTTTATTCGTGTTTACCCCCATCGTACTCTTCAATAACCTGAAACACCTAGATATAAGATCCACGCGGCATGCTAGGAAGTAAAAAACACATAACCTATAAAAGTTATTTACTTGTAGACGTATTGGAAAGCACCCAAAATTCTCAATTCCTCATGTGTTGCTTTATCCCCTAGAATTCTGAGAGCATCCGTACAACTCTTCCAAACCACCAAACTCCAAGTCTTTGTAACCTGCACCCATAAATCAATGAACATTGTCATCATTTGTATTCGATGAAGAGGGGTCTATCTAAAGAACAAATTTAAATAGAGCGGGTGGCTCTCCAAAACTTTAAACATAATTGACTTGGTGGGTGCCTTGATGAGAAAAAGTAGTCCTTAAATGGAATTCACAGCTAGCAACATACCAGGGATGGAGACGAATAAATCTCATCGTAGGGGGTGGCGACGGAGGACTGCACTGGTGACAACCTTGACAACATCAAGCAGTGGTGAACTCAGCGAGTGCGGCAACATGGGCCATGCTATCCCACCCGTAAGGGTGCTGGTGAGAAGCAACATGCCTCCTCTCTGTGACCTCCACCACTTGTAGCGTCCACCTCTCTTAGCTATCACCGTTTGATAACCATGTCGTCCGTTCCCAACCGACCTCTGGGCACCCTCCATCCCTAAAGGTATATAACTCTAGCAGTTCCCCTAAAGCATCTCCCCTACACCTTCAAGCTTGCTTTCACAAAAGGAGTGGGGGTAGGTTGTTCAAGCTATTCTTCAAGATCGACATGTTGTACTCCACTCTATTTGAAGACTCTACATAGGATAGCAAGAAAACAACAATCAGTACGAATGACAGCAGCACAATCATATAAGAGCAAACTGTCGACGTTCTGGGAACGGGGTTCCCCAGACTTGCCTGCCTGCGGCCCGCCGCGTGGCTAAGCCAGCAGGCCGAACGGCCCATCCTCACCAATGAAGCGCCCAAGACCCTCGCGAGGGGCCAAGCCTCGTGAGGCGGACGACGCAAGGCCTCCTCTGGAGCGGCCTAGCCAGGCAGGCTCACGAGGAGCGGAGATATCAAGGCAAGGCGAACCTCACGAGGTTCTCGTGACGTGAGCCGTGACAATTGACACCAGGCGAGCGCCAGCGCGCACAGCGTCCTTGTTTCCTCTTTGGTGCAAAGGGGTCAAGCGCAGCCGCGGAGTACCGAGGCATCAGGCAAAGGTTGCCATTTCGGTGCAACAAGACCAAGACCGAGGACTGCAAGACGGAGGTCACCGTGGAGCCCAGAACGGCGTCACCACCAGAGCTTTGTGCAGGCGAAGACTACCTTTTGTCAGGATAGCTTGTACTAGTTGTCCCCCTTCAAATTAGCCCGCCATTGTTGGCTCCCTTCCCACTCGATATTTGGGAAGAGGACCAGGGCCTCTATAAATAGGACTAGCCACCACAGTGGAGGAGGTGAGCTAAAAAGAGAGACCGCCTCACACACAAGCTCACCAAGCACAAGAACGCCTCAACCTCAGGAGGCTGTTCTGCCCTTGTATTGTTCATCATCAGCCCAAGAGGCAATCCACCACCATCACACTGGAGTAGGGTATTACACCACAATGGTGGCCCGAACCAGTATAAACCTTGTGTCCTTCTATGTTATGAGTTCGTCGAGTTCATCCGCGAGATCCTAGCAAGCTAGAGCGTAGATCGGTTGGAGGGAAAGACTTCGTGCGCACCCCAGTGTTCGAATCTTAAGGGTTTGCTGGGACCCCATACCCCGACATTTGGCGCGCCAGGTAGGGGTGCACCGGAGCTTTTCTCCATCAACCAGCGCCCTGTACCACCGCACCGCGCTCCCATGACAGGTACCTCGCCATCGACCTCCTCGGCCGGCGCCAACAGCGGGGAGTCTGGGTACCGAGCCTGGCCCCGCCCTCCGGCGGGTGCAGTGGCCGGTAAGTTTCAGGCCGGAGATGCCGCCGCATTACGACGGTGCGGTAGACACGGCGCTCTTCCTGCTAGCGTACGAGGAGGCCGTCCACGAAGCCGGAGGTGACGACAAGATCATGGCAAAGTTGTTCCCCTTGGCCCTCACTGGCAGATACAAGAAATCCTTCTTGCTACCTCTTTTAGCACTGCGTTGGTTTTCCCCGAAGAGGAAGGGATGATGCAGCAAAATAGTGTAAGTATTTCCCTCAGTTTTTGAGAACCAAGGTATCAATCCAGTAGGAAGTTACGCGCGAGTCCCTCGTACCTGCACAATACAAATAAATCCTCGCAACCAATGCAAATAGGGGTTTTCAATCCCTATAGGGCCACTTACGAGAGTGAGATCTGATAGATATGATAAGATAAGATTTTTGGTATTTTTATGATAAAGATGCAAAGTAAAATAAAGGCAAAGTAAATAACTAAGTAGTAGGAGATTAATATGATAAAGATAGACCCGGGGGCCATAGGTTTCACTAGTGGCTTCTCTCGAGAGCATAAGTATTCTACGGTGGGTGAACAAATTACTGTTGAGCAATTGACAGAATTGAGCATAGTTATGAGAATATCTAGGTATGATCATGTATATAGGCATCACTTCCGAGACAAGTAGACGGACTCCTGCCTGCATCTACTACTATTACTCTACTCATCGACCGCTATCCAGCATGCATCTAGAGTATTAAGTTAAAAACAGAGTAACGCCTTAAGCAAGATGACATGATGTAGAGGGATAGACTCATGCAATATGAAGAAAACCCCATCTTGTTATCCTCGATGGCAATAATACAATACGTGCCTTGCTTCCCTTACTGTCACCGGGAAAGGACACCGCAAGATTGAACCCAAAGCTAAGCACTTCTCCCATTGCAAGAAAGATCAATCTAGTAGGCCAAACCAAACTGATAATTCAAAGAGACTTGCAAAGATAACCAATCATACATAAAGGAATTCAGAGAAGATTCAAATATTACTCATAGATAGACTTGATCATAAACCCACAATTCATCGGTCTCAACAAACACACCGCAAAAAGAAGATTACATCGAATAGATCTCCACAAAAGAGGGGGAGAACATTGTATTGAGATCCAAAAAGAGAGAAGCCATCTAGCTACTAACTATGGACCCGTAGGTCTGAAGTAAACTACTCACACTTCATCGGAGAGGCTATGGTGTTGATGTAGAAGCCCTCCGTGATCGATGCCCCCTTCGGCGGAGCTCCGGAACAGGCCCCAAGATGGGATCTCGTGGATACAAAAAGTTACGGCAGTGGAATTAGGGTTTTGGCTCCGTATCTGATCGTTTGGGGGTACGTGGGTATATATAGGAGGAAGAAGTACGTCGGTGGAGCAACAGTGGGGGCACGAGGGTGGAGGGCATGCCTGGGGGGGGCAGGCGCGCCCCCTACCTCGTGGCCTCCTGTTAGTTGGCTTGACATAGGGTCCAAGTCTCCTGAGTTGTATTCGGTGAGAAAATCACGTTCCCGAAGGTTTCATTCCGTTTGGACTCCGTTTGACATTCCTTTTCTTCGAAACCCTAAAACAGGCAAAAAACAGCAATTTTGGGCTGGGCCTCCGGTTAATAGGTTAGTCCCAAAAATAATATAAAAGTGGGTAATAAAGCCCAATAATGTCCAAAACAGTAGATAATATAGCATGGAGCAATCAAAAATTATAGATACGTTGGAGACGTATCAAGCATCCCCAAGCTTAATTCCTACTCGTCCTCGAGTAGGTAAATGATAAAAACAGGATTTTTATGCGAAGTACTACTTGGCATAATTTTAATGTAATTCTTCTTAATTGTGGTGTGAATATTCAGATCCGTAAGATTCAAGACAAAAGTTTATATTGACATAGAAAATAATAATACTTCAAGCATACTAACGAAGTAATTATGTCTTCTCAAAATAACATGGCTAAAGAAAGTTATCCCTACAAAATCATATAGTCTGGCTATGCTCTATCTTCACCACACAAAATATTTAAATCATGCACAACCCCGATGACAAGCCAAGCAATTGTTTCATACTTTTGACATTCTCAAAACTTTTCAATTTTCACGCAATACATGAGCGTGAGCCATGGATATAGCACTATAGGTGGAATAGAGTGGTGGTTGTGGAGAAGACAAAAAGGGGAAGCTAGTCTCACATCAACTAGGCGTATCAAAGGGCTATGGAGATGCCCATCAATAGATATCAATGTGAGTGAGTAGGGATTGCCATGCAACGGATGCACTAGAGCTATAAGTATATGAAAGCTCAAAAAGAAACTAAGTGGGTGTGCATCCAACTTGCTTGCTCATGAAGACCTAGGGCATTTTTTAGGAAGCCCATCATTGGAATATACAAGCCAAGTTCTATAATGTAAGATTCCTACTAGTCTATGAAAGTGATAACATGAGAGACTCTCTACTATGAAGATCATAGTGCTACTTTGAAGCACAAGTGTGGTAAAAGGATAATAACATTGTCCCTTCTCTCTTTTTCTCTCATTTTTTTCTTTTCTTTTTTTCTTTTTTTATTTGGGCCTTTTCTCTCTCTTTTTTATGGGTTCTTTTCTTTCTCTCTTTTTTTTTTCCGGAGTCTCATCCCGACTTGTGGGGGAATCATAGTCTCCATCATCCTTTCCTCACATGGGACAATGTTGTAATGATGATCATCACACTTTTATTTAGTTACAACTCAAGAATTACAACTAGATACTTAGAACAAAATATGAATCTATGTGAATGCCTCTGGCGGTGCACTGGGATTGCGATGAATCAAGAGTGACATGTATGAAAAATTAAGCATGGTGGCTTTGCCACAAATATGATGTCAACTACATGATCATGCAAGGCAATATGACAATGATGATGCATGTCATAATAAATGGAACGGTGGAAAGTTGCATGGCAATATATCTCGGAATGGCTATGGAAATGCCATAATAGGTAGGTATGGTGGCTGTTTTGAAGAAGGTATATGGTGGGTGTATTATACCGGTGAAAGGTGTGCGGTATTAGAGAGGCTAGCAAGGGTGGAAGGGTGAGAGTGTGTATAATCCATGGACTCAACATTAGTCATAAAGAACTCATATACTTATTGAAAAAATCTACAAGTTATCAAAGCAAAGTATTACGCGCATGCCCCTAGGGGATAGATTGGTAGGAAAAGACCATCGCTCGTCCCCGACCGCCACTCATAAGGAACACAATCAATAAATAAATCATGCTCCGACTTCATCACATAACGATTCACCATACGTGCATGCTACGGGAATCACAAGCTTCAACACAAGTATTTCTCAAATTCACAACTACTCAACTAGCATGACTTGAATATCACCATCTCCATATCTCAAAACAATTATCAAGTATCAAACTTATCATAGTATTCAAGACACTCATAAGAAAGTCTTATTATTAATCTTGTATACCAAGCATATTAGGATTTTAAGCAAACTACCATGCTATTAAGACTCTCATAATAATCTAAGTGAAGCATGAGAGATCAATAGTTTCTATAAAACAAATCCACCACCGTGCTCTAAAAGATATAAGTGAAGCACAAGAGCAAAATTATATGACTCAAAAGATATAAGCGAAGCACATAGAGTATTCTAACAAATTACAAATCATGTATGGCTATCTGAAAAGGTGTGTACAGCAAGGATGATTGTGGTAAACTAATAAGCAAAGACTCAAATCATACAAGACGCTCCAAGTAAAACACATATCACGTGGTAAATAAAAATATAGCTCCAAGTAAATTTACCGATAGAAGTAGACGAGGCATCCCCCAAGCTTTGGCTTTTAGGTGTCCTTAGATTATCTTGGGGGTGCCATGGGCATCCCCAATCTTAGGATCTTGCCACTCCTTGTTCCATAATCCATCAAATCTTTACCCAAAACTTGAAAACTTCACAACACAAAACTTAAAGTAGAAAATCTCGTGAGCTCCGTTAGCAAAAGAGAATAAAAGACCACTTCAAGTTACTGTAATGAAATCATTATTTATTTATATGGGTGTTATACCTACTGTATTCCAAATTCTCTATGGTTTATAAACTAATTTACTAGCCATAGATTCATCAAAATAAGCAAACAACACACGCAAAACAGAATCTGTCAAAAACAGAACAGTCTGTAGTAATCTGTAGCTAGCGCAAGATCTGGAACCCCAAAAATTCTAAAATAAATTTCTGGACGTGAGTAATTTATCTATTAATCATCTGCAAAAAGAATTAACTAAATAGCACTTTCCAAATAAAAATTACAGCAGTTCTCGTGAGCGCTAAAGTTTCTGTTTTTTACAGCAAGTTCAACAAGACTTTCCCCAAGTCTTCCCAACGGTTCTACTTGGCACAAACACTAATTAGACACAAAAAAACACAACCAAAACAGATGCTAGATAATTTATTTATTACTAAGCAGGATCAAAAAAAGGAATAAAAATAAAATTGGGTTGCCTCCCAACAAGCGCTATCGTTTAACGCCCCTAGCTAGGCAAAACAAGCAAGAATAGATCTAGGTATTGTCATCTTTGGTAGGCAATCCATAAGTGGCTCTCATAATAGATTCATAAGGTAATTTAATTTTCTTTCTAGGAAAGTGTTCCATGCCTTTCCTTAACAGAAATTGGAATCTAATATTTCCTTCCTTCATATCAATAATTGCACCAATCGTTCTAAGGAAAGGTCTACCAAGAATAATAGGACATGAAGGATTGCAATCTATGTAAAGAACAATAAAATCTACGGGCACATAATTCCTATTTGAAACAATAAGAACATCATTAATTATTCCCGTAGGTTTCTTAATAGTGGAATCTGCAAGGTGCAAGTTTAGAGAGAAATCATCAAAATCACAGAAACCTAACAAATCACACAGTCTTTAGAATCGTGGAAACACTAGCACCCAAATCACATAAAGCATAGCATTCATGATCTTTAATTTTAATTTTAATAGTTGGTTCCCACTCATCATAAAGTTTTCTAAGGATAGAAACTTCCAATTCAAGTTTTTCTTCATAAGATTGCATCAAGGCATCAATGATATGTTTAGTAAACGCTTTATTTTGACTATAAGCGTGAGGAGAATTTAGTACGGATTGCAACAAGGAAATACAATCATTCAAAGAGCAATTTTCATATTTAAATTCCTTGAGATCCATAATAGTGGGTTTAGCAACATCTAGGGTTTTAATTTCTTCAATCCCACTTTTATCAAATTTAGCATCAAGATCAAAAGATTCAGAATTCTTGGAACGCCTTCTAGGTAAAGGTGGATCATATTCAGTCCCATCGTTATCAAGATTCATATTGCAAAACAAAGATTTAATAGGGGACACATCAATAACTTTTAGATCTTCATCATTATTTTCATAGCAACTCGGTTTAGCGGCCATCTTATTAACTAAGGTAGCCTGCTTATCCGAAATTTCAGCAGTTAATTTCTCAAGATGAGCAAGTTGGGATCTTAAACCATCGAATTCTTTAGACATATCATCAAGCTCTTTATTCATAAAACTCATAAAACTTTTCTGTTCTTTAAGCTCGTTTCTGAAGAAACTATTATGTTCAAATTACAAAACCATGAAACTCCTAACATTGCTTTCGATCTCTTCTAATCTTTTAAGGTGAAGGTCACCAAATTTAGTATTATATTGAGCCATCGCGACAAACAAGCAAACTAACACACAAGCAAACAAAAAGCAAGCGAACAAGAAGGGGCAAATAGAGAGGGAGGATAGGGAGAGAGAGGGCGAATAAAACGGCAAGGGTGAATTGGGGGGAGAGGAAAACGAGAGGCAAATGGCAAATAATGTAATGCGGGAGATAAGGGTATGTGATGGGTACTTGGTATGTTGACTTTTGCGTAGACCTCCCCGGCAACGGCGCCAAAAATCCTTCTTGCTACCTCTTTTAGCACTGCATTGGTCTTCCCCGAAGAGGAAGGGATGATGCAGCAAAGTACCGTAAGTATTTCCCTCAGTTTTTGAGAACCAAGGTATCAATCTAGTAGGAAGGCTACGCGCGAGTCCCTCGTACCTGCACAAAACAAATAAATCCTCGCAACCAACGCAAATAGGGGTTGTCAATCCCTATAGGGTCACTTATGAGAGTGAGATCTGATAGATATGATAAGATAATATTTTTGGTATTTTTATGATAAAGATGCAAAGTAAAATAAAGGCAAAGTAAATAACTAAGTAGGAGATTAATATGATAAAGATAGACCCGGGGGCCATAGGTTTCACTAGTGGCTTCTCTCGAGAGCATAAGTATTCTACGGTGGGTGAACAAATTACTATTGAGCAATTGACAGAATTGAGCATAGTTATGAGAATATCTAGGTATGATCATGTATATAGGCATCACGTCCGAGACAAGTAGACCGACTCCTTCCTGCATCTACTACTATTACTCCACTCATCGACCGCTATCCAGCATGCATCTAGAGTATTAAGTTAAAAACAGAGTAATGCCTTACGCAAGATGACATGATGTAGAGGGATAGACTCATGCAATATGAAGAAAACCCCATCTTGTTATCCTCGATGGAAACAATACAATACGTGCCTTGCTGCCCTTACTGTCACCGGGAAAGGACACCGCAAGATTGAACCCAAAGCTAAGCACTTCTCCCATTGCAAGAAAGATCAATCTAGTAGGCCAAACCAAACTGATAATTCGAAGAGACTTGCAAAGATAACCAATCATACATAAAAGAATTCAGAGAAGATTCAAATATTATTCATAGATAGACTTGATCATAAACCCACAACTCATCGGTCTCAACAAACACACCGCAAAAAGAAGATTACATCGAATAGATCTCCACAAGAGAGGGGGAGAACATTGTATTGAGATCCAAAAAGAGAGAAGAAGCCATCTAGCTACTAACTATGGACCCGTAGGTCTGAAGTAAACTACTCACACTTCATCGGAGAGGCTATGGTGTTGATGTAGAAGCCCTCCGTGATCTATGCCCCCTCCGGCGGAGCTCCAGAATAGGCCCCAAGATGGGATCTCGTGGATATAGAAAGTTACGGCGGTGGAATTAGGGTTTTGGCTCCGTATCTGATCGTTTGGGGGTACGTGGGTACATATAGGAGGAAGAAGTACGTCGGTGGAGCAACAGGGGGCCCACGAGGGTGGAGGGCGCGCCTAGGGGGGGGCAGGCGCGCCCCTACCTCGTGGCCTCCTATTAGTTGGCTTGACGTAGGGTCCAAGTCTCCTAAGTTGTATTCGGTGAGAAAATCATGTTCCCGAAGGTTTCATTCCGTTTGAACTCTGTCATATCATTGCACATCTGGTTCTCGTGGCGTCGAATGTGCTGGTTTAACTCCTGGATGAAAGATGCAATGGATCTATCCTTCTTGGTGCTGACTAACTCCCATTTTTCATCTCGACGTCCGCAAATCTGGTAGATAGTGTCCTTGAGGTGTTCTTGATAAACTTCTCCAATGCGTCCCATGGTGATATGAGCTGCCATGCTCCTTCCCAGACTCCAGGTTGGTGCATTGAAAACACTATCTATAGGCTTCGTGATTGGCGCGAATGTCCTTCCCGAAACGTGAGCTTGAATCTTCCAGCGCTCCTCTTCAGGCAGAGTGGCGTTGAAGGTTCCCGTGAAGCTTGGTAATCCAATGTTCAGGTACTTGGTGACTTCCTTCAGGTGAAATCCAAATGGTGTGCCTTCATCCGGTTGAGCATACTTAATCTTCGCGTTCGTCATCCTAAAAGAGTAGAAAAGATGAGGAGTTAGAAAATGAGAAGAGAATGGTGATCTATGGCTTTAACTTAGTGGTCGTGTCCTACAGTCAGCGTGTGCTCTGATACCATCTCTGTAGCGACCCGACCCGAATGGATCAAGTCTACTGTGCTCCGGTGTCATCCCTGGATCAGTAATGCTGACACCACACAGTACATCGAAGGATTTATAGCAGAGTGGCAATCACACACTTATTACATCGTTGTCTCAAAGAGAACTTATTACAAGTAATATGGCTTAAGGCCATCTAATAATGATAACAGCGGAAGACTCGGAAGATAAATGGGTCCATCAACTCCAACGGCATCACTGAGTATAGAACCACGACCTAAAAGCACCTTACTCGTTGTCTAAAAAGTCTGCAACATGAGAAGTTGCAGCCCAAAAACGGTTTAGCACATGGAATATGCTGGCAATGTAACACATAGAGAGTAATGGAATGAAACAGCTATACTATATGCATATATGGCTGGTGCAAAAGCTCTATGGTTACAGTTTTGCGTAAAGCCAGTTTTTCCCTACTGCCAAGGAATAAAATTTATTTAACTATCATGGTAGTTGTTAAACATCGAGAATGCTTGACAGCATTCCGATCCCAATTAAGTAATTAAAACCCCTTAATATTAATTAGAAGTAACATGTTGAGATTCACATGATATTCAAGTACTAGATACTCAAGTTGTCCATAACCGGGGACACGGCTAATCATGATTAGTTTGTACACTCTGCAGAGGTTTGCGCACTTTTCCCCACAAGACTCGATCGCCTCCGTTTGGTTTCTCGCACTACATGGTGTTTGAGAAGACGGATGACCGAGGCACAGTCTTTCAGAAGCGCTAGCACCTTACATGTGGGTAGACCAGTACACCTAATTTCCCCTACATCTTCTAGTCTACCCGTAAGAGTTCGCACGACTTAGTCAACTATGCCAGAGCCCATTAATGGCTTGTGGCTGCACACGGAAGTTACTAGCATAGAATGATCTTATGATCCCTTTGAGCCTGGGTGGCGGTCCGAAAAAAAAACAGGCAAGTCCTGATAGACATCAGGTGCCTCAATCCACCCATGTGTGTTTAAGTTGCCACCTTAGATAAACCATTAATTATGCAATCTCACATCTGTCATGGATATCACTCACCCAATCCACGTCTACTAGCATAGCATGGCATAATAAGCAAACGTAGAAGTAACTCCCAAAAGGTTTCATAATATAGGTGATAGGTACTACCTCATCTACTTCCCATCCCACAATTTAATTAGATCCTAATCATGAGAATGTGAGAGGATTGATCTAAATGCAATAAAACATGGGTTGTAGAAAAGGTATGATCAAAGTGTTACTTGCCTTGCTGATGATCCGCGAGACCTAGGGTTTCGAAGTAACAAGCGGCGCAATCCGGGTGATCTATCGCAGACAAACAACAAGCACACAATAAGTACTCATCTAATGCACAGGTAAAACTCGAACAAGAGAACGAACCAGAAAGTTCAACTTAAGAACTCCGGTTGCAAAGAAAGAACGAACCGAACAAAGAAACGGAAAACAAACGGCGGAAGAAAAACAACTCGGTTCTAGCAGGTTGAAACTAGGTCAAATATTGTGGCAAAAACTTGTTCAAGTTGATTAGACGGAACGGCGGTTTCGAAACGAAACTCCAGGCGCTTGAATCACCTGATTCCGATAAACGAGCGAGAAGAAAGACTAGAACGAAGATCGGATCTGAGATCACGATCGCGGAATAAATCCGACGAAAAGAAAGAGACGAACGGTTAAACGAACGGACGTCGTTCAAGAATAACCGGTGATCACGTTCGTTAGACGAACGGTCCGGCGAACGCTCGCTAAACAACTAAACCGAAAAAGAAAACGAAAAACCGATCTAGGGTTTCGGAAAAGAAAACTGAAACAAAGAACCGGAAAAGAAAACGGAAAAGAAACGGAATGGTTCTTTTAAGAAAAACCGAACCGGGGAAAGAAAAAGAGGCGCGGCGCGGGGCTACCTCGGCGAGGCTCCGGGCGGCGGGCGGCAAGCGGCGGCGGCGGCGGCGCTAGGCAGCGCGGCGGCGGGCTGGCGTGGTGTGGGGGAGAGGGGGGTGTTGGTATTTATATAGGAGGGGGGCTAGAGACTTGGGGAAGGGGCAAGGGGAGGCGGCGGCGGCTGGAGTCCCGCTGGGACTCGGCCTGGCGGCGGGGCTGGCGGCTGGCGCGCGCGGCTGGGCCGGCCTTGGCCCAGGCGGCTGGGCCTGCGTCCCTTCTTTTTTTTAAAATCGGTTACGCGCGCAGAAAAACAAAAGAAAGAAAATCTAAACGAACTCCAAAATTCCTAAAGTAAATTTTCCCCGACTCCTAAAAATGAGTCGAACAAAATGAACTCTTTCCGGGCCTAAAATGCAATTTTTTGAAAACGCGCATTTTTCCCTATCCAAACAAAACGCAAACAACACCGGAAAACCAAAATTGATTTATCCATTAGATCTTCATTTTTCCTAAATTTGGGAAAGTCATATTATTCCCTCTCTCATATTTGATATAGGAAAATGATTGAAGATGAAAATAAATAAATCAAATGATCCTCTTTTTTCCAAAATTTGAGAGAACTCAAATATGAAAATAACGAAATCTCCAACTCTCTCCGAGGGTCCTTGAGTTGCGTGAAATTTCTAGGATCGGGCAAAATGCGAGAAAATATGATATGCATGATGATCTAATGTATAACATTCCAAATTGCAAATTTGGGATGTTACAAACCTACCCCCCTTAAGATGAATCTCGCCCTCGAGATTCGGGTTGGCTAGAAAATAGGTGAGGGTGGTCCTTGAGCAAATCTTCTTCTCTTTCCCAGGTGGCTTCATCCTCTGAGTGGTGGTTCCACTGAACTTTGCAAAACTTGATAACCTTGCTGCGGGTAACTCTGCTGGCATAATCGAGAATCTTGACTGGCTTCTCCTCATACGTTAAGTCGTCCTTCAACTGAATCGCTTCGAGTGGCACGGTATCTCTTAGCGGTACCTCCGCCATCTCGGCATGACATTTCTTCAGCTGAGAAACATGGAATACATCATGAACTCCTGACAGCTCCTCTGGTAATTCCAACTTATAAGCGACTTCTCCCATACGTTGCAAGATCTTATATGGTCCAACGAAACGCGGTGCTAACTTTCCCTTAACTCCAAAGCGCTTAACTCCTCGAAGTGGGGATACTCGGAGATAAACTCTGTCTCCAGTTTCGTAGACTGTCCCCTTGCATTTAGAATCTGCGTAGCTCTTCTGCCTAGACTGGGCTACCTTGAGCCTATTGCGAATCAACTTAACTTTCCGTTCAGACTCCTTAATCAAATCTGGTCCAAAGAATTGACGGTCTCCAACTTCGTCCCATGACAACAGTGTCCTGCACCTCCTTCCGTATAAAGCTTCGAAAGGTGCCATCTTCAAACTGGTTTGGTAACTGTTGTTATAAGAAAACTCCGCATACGGCAAGTTGTCGTCCCAGCTAGATCCATAATCTAGTGCACAAGCTCTCAGCATATCTTCCAAAATCTGATTGACTCTCTTGGTCTGTCCATCCGTCTGTGGGTGAAAAGCTGTGCTGAACTCCAGTCTGGTTCCTAAAGTTTCATGCAACTGATTCCAAAATTTTGAGGTAAATTGAGTTCCTCTATCTGATACGATACTCCTCGGAACTCCATGCAAACAAATGATCCTAGTCATGTATATCTTCGCCAACTTAGCACTGGTGTAAGTGGTCTTAACTGGAATGAAATGTGCTACCTTCGTCAAACGATCAACTACTACCCATATCGAGTCATAGCCTGATTTTTTCCTGGGTAGTCCTGTGATAAAATCCATGCCTATCTTATCCAACTTCCATTCGGGTATCGGCAATGGTTGTAACAATCCTGCTGGCTTCTGATGCTCTGCCTTTACTCTCTGACATACGTCACAAACTGCTACATATGCTGCAATATCCTTCTTCATTCCGGTCCACCGGAATGTTTCCTTCAAATCCAAATACATCTTGGTATTCCCTGGGTGAATCGAATACGGTGAATCATGTGCCTCGTGCAAAATCAACTTCCTGATCTCCGGGTCATTTGGCACATAAACACGGTCCTCAAACCATAGGGTATCGTGCTCATCCTCACGAAATCCCTTTGCTTTTTCTTCGCTCAATTTCTCTTTTATAGCAGCAATCTCCTTGTCAGATTTCTGAGCTTCTCTGATTTTATCCATCAATGTTGACTGAATCTCCAATGCTGCTACATAGCCTCTCGGAACTATTTCCAAACATAGCTCACGAAGGTTTTCTGCTAACTCCTTTGGTACTTCTCCCGTCACTAGGGTGTTGACATGGCTCTTACGGCTCAATGCGTCAGCTACTACATTAGCCTTTCCGGGATGGTAATGCAATCTCATGTCATAATCCTTGATGAGCTCCAACCATCTCCTTTGTCGGAGGTTCAACTCCTTCTGTGTGAAAATGTACTTCAAACTCTTGTGATCCGTGTACACCTCACAATGATTTCCAATGAGGAAATGTCTCCACGTTTTCAATGCATGCACTACGGCTGCTAACTCCAAATCATGCATGGCATAATTCAACTCATGAGGCTTCAGTTGCCGTGAAGCATACGAAACAACTCTTCCTTCCTGTATAAGCACTGCTCCAAGTCCTCGACGTGAAGCGTCGCAATACACCTCATAATCCTTGGTTTGATCTGGCAAAATCAATACTGGTGAGGTAACCAAGCGTTTCTTCAATTCCTGGAAACTAGCCTCACATTCCTCAGTCCAATTGAACTTAGTATCCTTCTTCAACAATTCAGTCATAGGCTTTGCAATCCTTGAAAAGTTCTCAATGAATCTCTGGTAGTATCCTGCGAGTCCAAGAAAACTCCGGATCTCTCCAACTGTTGTTGGTGCTTCCTATTCGGTTACGGTCTCAACCTTTGTGTGGGTCAACTGCTATACCTTCTCCGGATATAACGTGTCCGAGGAATCCAACTTCCTTCAACCAAAACTCACATTTGCTGAATTTGGCATATAACTGATGTTCCCTTAGTTTCTCCAAAACCAAACGCAAATGTTCCTTATGCTCCTCTTCATTCTTTGAATAAACCAGGATGTCATCAATGAACACTACGACGAACTTATCCAAAAACTCCATAAACACTTTATTCATCAGGTTCATAAAATAGGCAGGTGCGTTAGTCAATCCAAATGACATAACGGTATACTCATACAGTCCATATCTCGTGGTGAATGCTGTCTTAGGTATGTCCTGCTCCCGAATCTTCAATTGATGGTACCCTGATCGCAAATCGATCTTGGAAAACACTTTAGCTCCTTGCAACCGATCAAACAGATCGTTGATCATTGGCAGTGGGTACTTGTTCTTGATGGTTACTTCATTCAATCCCCGATAATCTACAACCATCCTTAATGATCCATCCTTCTTTTCCACTAGAAGTACGGGTGATCCCCAAGGCGAAGAACTTGGGCGAATATAACCTTTATCCAATAACTCCTTAATCTGATTCTTAATTTCCACCAAATCCTTTGCTGGCATCCGGTACGGTTGCTTCGATATTGGGCCTGTACCTGGCAATAACTCAATCAAAAACTCAATGTCTCTATCCGGTGGCATGCCTGGTAATTCCTCAGGAAATACATCAGGAAAATCCTTTATCACTGGTACTTCTTCTTGCACAACTCCTGTTAGGCAGTTTACTTGTGTCCTGTTTAGCACATGCCGGGATACATACTTGATCCTTCTTCCTTCTGGTGTGGTAAGCAAAATTGTCTTACTGGCGCAATCGATGTTTCCTCCATACATCGATAGCCAATCCATACCAAGAATCACATCCAGACCTTGGGATTCCAGAATAATTAAATCCGTTGGGGAAAACATGCCTTCCTATACTTAATGGCACTTGGAAACATCCTTGTCTGGCCATGTACTCTGCTCCTGGCGAGCTTACTAGCATAGGTGTTTTAAGAATCCTAGTGGGCAGGCTATACTTTTCCACAAATCCCCTTGATATGTATGAATGCGATGCACCAGTATCGAAAAGAACGAGTGCGGTAAATGACTTAACCAAAAACTTACCGATTACTGCATCGGGCTGATCTTCAACCTCCTCCACATTAACGTGGTTCACCTGTCCCCTATTGAAAGGGTTCGGCTTCTTCCCAGAGCTTCCATTGCCATTTCCATTCTGGCCTTCAGGACATTCATTGGCATAATGTCCGGTCTTGGAACACTTGAAACAGGTGACTTGACTCAGGTCTCTCTTGGTTGGGGTCGATGGGGTGGTCCGGTTCTGGCCGTTGCTTCCTCCATTCCCATTACCATTCTTGTGGCCATTATGGTTGTGCGAGCTACCTCCTCCATGGGTATGCTGAAACTGAAATCCCGGTTTAGGGGCAAAACGGGGCTTCTGCTAGGCTCCAGAGTTATACTTCCCCTGTCCATATTTCCTCTTGCGGTTCTCAATCTGCTGTTGCTTCCCTTCAATCATGATGGCACGATCTACCAACTCCTGGTAGTTGTTGAAACTCGCTACCATCAACTGCATGCTTAGTTCATCATTCAGTCCTTCCAGAAACTTCTCCTGCTTAGCTGCATCCGTAGCAACGTCATCTGGGGCATAACGTGCTAACTTGATGAAATCGTCAACGTACTGGCCAACTGTCCTTCCTCCTTGGCGTAAGTTGCGAAACTCACGCTTCTTCATGGCCATAGCTCCTGCTGAAACATGGGCAGTGCGGAAAGCTTGCTGAAACTGATCCCATGTGACAGTGTCAACTGGGTAAGTGGCTGTGAAATTCTCCCACCATGCTGCCGCGGGTCCGTCAAGCTGGTGAGCGGCAAACTTCACTTTCTCACCATCCGTGCATCCTGTAGTGGTCAACTCCCTTCCTATCTTGCGGAGCCAATCGTCTACTACTATTGGCTCGGTGCTACTGGAAAACACCGGCGGATTCAGCCTAAGGAAACGGGCTAAGTGGTCAACAGGTGGTGGTGGTGGTGGGTTGTTGTTGTTGTTGTTCTACTGGTTCTGGACTAACATCTGCATCAATTGATTCTGCTGCTGGATCAACTGAGTGAGCTCCGGTGGGAATCCATTGTCACGTCTCGGAGGCATCTGAGGGTTTAGAAAAGACGAGAATTAAGAATAGAGTGAGGTCTAAAGGGAAAACACTACCCCAATGCACATGAGCAAATGCACACAAAATCACTCCATTCAATCAAACAAGGGCTTACAATCGGTCTAAAACTATCGCAAAAGTGCTCGACTATAATGTTTATAGGGGGAAAATGCTACTACTATCTGGTGGTCATCTAGAAATTTGAACCGGTGGAAGACTCCATGATATCTGCTCCAGCTTCATCTTCAAAGTCGGGTTCACTTGGATCCGAATCGGTGTCGTTGATGATGATGTAGTTGTCCGGACATGCGACATACTCGTCTTCCTCCTTGGATGCTAACTTCCTCTTGAGTTCTTCAATCTCCTGCTTAAGATCGCCATTGTGTCTCGCTAGAGCTACGATCTCGTCCATGTAGTCCTTGCGTGTAGACTTTAGTTCTCCTTCTAGCTCGATGATCCTTGCCTTTGCATTCTTCAACTCTATCATATCATTGCACATCTGGTTCTCGTGGCGTCGAATGTGCTGGTTTAACTCCTGGATGAAAGATGCAATGGATCTATCCTTCTTGGTGCTGACTAACTCCCATTGTTCATCTCGGCGTCCGCAAATCTAGTAGATAGTGTCCTTGAGGTCTTCTTGATAAACTTCTCCAATGCGTCCCATGGTGATATGAGCTGCCATGCTCCTTCCCAGACTCCAGGTTGGTGCATTGAAAACACTATCTATAGGCTTCGTGATTGGCGCGAATGTCCTTCCCGAAACGTGAGCTTGAATCTTCCAGCGCTCCTCTTCAGTCAGAGTGGCGTTGAAGGTTCCCGTGAAGCTTGGTAATCCAATGTTCAGGTACTTGGTGACTTCCTTCAGGTGAAATACAAATGGTGTGCCTTCATCCGGTTGAGCGTACTTAATCTTCGCGTTCGTCATCCTAAAAGAGTAGAAAAGATGAGGAGTTAGAAAATGAGAAGAGAATGGTGATCTATGGCTTTAACTTAGTGGTCGTGTCCTACAGTCAGCGTGTGCTCTGATACCATCTCTGTAGTGACCCGACCCGAATGGATCAAGTCTACTGTGCTCCGGTGTCATCCCTGGATCAGTAATGCTGACACCACACAGTACATCGAAGGATTTATAGCAGAGTGGCAATCACACACTTATTACATCGTTGTCTCAAAGAGAACTTATTACAATAAATATGGCTTAAGGCCATCTAATAACGATAACAGCGGAAGACTCGGAAGATAAATGGGTCCATCAACTCCAATGGCATCACTGAGCATAGAACCACGACCTAAAAGCACCTTACTCGTCGTCTGAAAAGTCTGCAACATGAGAAGTTGCAGCCCGAAAACGGGTCAGCACATGGAATATGCTGGCAATGTAACACATAGAGAGTAATGGAATGAAACAGCTATACTACATGCATATATGGCTGGTGGAAAGCTCTATGGTTACAGTTTTGCGTAAAGCCAGTTTTTCCCTACTGCAAAGGAATAAATTTATTTAACTATCATGGTAGTTGTTAAACATCGAGAATGGTTGACAGCATTCCGATCCCAATTAAGTAATTAAAACCCATTAATATTAATTAGAGTAACATGTTGAGATTCACATGATATTCAAGTACTAGATACTCAAGTTGTCCATAACCGGGGACACGGCTAATCATGATTAGTTTATACACTCTGCAGAGGTTTGCGCACTTTTCCCCACAAGACTCGATCGCCTCCGTTTGATTTCTCGCACTACAGGGTGTTTGAGAAGACGGATGACCGAGACATAGTCTTTCAGAAGCGCTAGCACCTTACATGTGGGTAGACCGGTACACCTACTTTCCCCTACATCTGCTAGTCTACCCGTAAGAGTTCGCACGACTTAATCAACTATGCCAGAGCCCATAATGGCTTGTGGCTGCACACGGAAGTTACTAGCATGAATGATCTTATGATCCCTTTGAGCCTGGGTGGCGGTCCAAAAAAAAATAGGCAAGTCCTGATAGACATCAGGTGCCTCAATCCACCCAGATGTGTGTTTAAGTTGCCACCTTAGGTAAACCATTAAATTATCAATCTCACATCTGTCATGGATATCACTCACCCAATCCACGTCTACTAGCATAGCATGGCATAATAAGCAAGCGTAGAAGTAACTCCCAAAGGTTTCATAATAATACAGGTGATAGGTACTACCTCATCTACCTCCCATCCCACAATTTAATTAGATCCTAATCATGCAATGTGAGAGGATTGATCTAATGCAATAAAACATGGGTTGTAGAAAAGGTATGATCAAAGTGTTACTTGCCTTGCTGATGATCCGCAAGACCTAGGGTTTCGAAGTAACAAGCGGCGCAGTCCGGGTGATCTATCGCAGACAAACAACAAGCACACAATAAGTACTCATCTAATGCACAGGTAAAACTCGAACAAGAGAATGAACCAGAAAGTTCAACTTAAGAACTCCGGTTGCAAAGAAAGAACGAACCGAACAAAGAAACGGAAAACAAACGGCGGAAGAAAAACAACTCGGTTCTAGCAGGTTGAAACTAGGTCAAATTTATTGTGGCAAAAACTTTTTCAAGTTGATTAGATGGAACGGCGGTTTCGAAACGAAACTCCAGGCGCTTGAATCACCTGATTCCGATAAACGAGCGAGAAGAAAGACTAGAACGAAGATCGGATCTGAGATCACGATCGCGGAATAAATCCGCTGAAAAGAAAGAGACGAACGGTTAAACGAACGGACGATCGTTAACCAAGAATAACCGGTGATCACGTTCGTTATGACAAACGGTCCGGCGAACGCTCGCTAAACAACTAAACCGAAAAAGAAAACGAAAAACCGATCTAGGGTTTCGGAAAAGAAAACCGAAACAAAGAACCGGAAAAAGAAAACGGAAAAGAAACGGAACGGTTCTTTTAAGAAAAACCGAACCGGGGAAAGAAAAAGAGGCGCGGCGCGGGGCTACCTCCGGCGAGGCTCCGGCGAGGGGCTCCGGCGGCGGCGGCTAGGCGGCGGTGGCAAAGCGGCGGCGGCGGCGGCGCGGCTTGGGGTGGTGTGGGGAGAGGGGGGGTGTTGGGTATTTATATAGGAGGGGGGCTAGAGACTTGGGGAAGGGGGCAAGGGGAGGCGGCGGCGGTTGGAGTCCTGCTGGGACTCGGCCTGGCGGCGGGGCTGGCGGCTGGCGCGCGCGGCTGGGCCGGCCTTGGCCCAGGCGGCTGGGCCTGCGTCCCTTCTTTTTTTAAAAAAAATCGGTTACGCGCGCAGAAAAACAAAAGAAAGAAAATCTAAACGAACTCCAAAATTCCTAAAGTAAATTTTCCCCGACTCCTAAAAATGAGTCGAACAAAATGAACTCTTCTCCGGGCCTAAAATGCAATTTTTGAAAACGCGCATTTTTCCCTATCCAAACAAAACGCAAACAACACCGGAAAACCAAAATTGATTTATCCATTAGATCTTCATTTTTCCTAAATTTGGGAAAGTCATATTATTCCCTCTCTCATATTTGATATAGGAAAATGATTGAAGATGAAAATAAATAAATCAAATGATCCTCTTTTTTCCAAAATTTGAGAGAACTCAAATATGAAAATAACGAAATCTCCAACTCTCTCCGAGGGTCCTTGAGTTGCGTGAAATTTCTAGGATCGGGCAAAATGCGAGAAAATATGATATGCATGATGATCTAATGTATAACATTCCAAATTGCAAATTTGGGATGTTACAAAAGCCCAATAATGTCCAAAACAGTAGACAATGTAGCATGGAGCAATCAAAAATTATAGATACGTTGGAGACATATCACCGGCGAGCCGCGCGCCTAGCTGCTCGGCCTCCCGGGATCCACGGTGATGTCCTGAGGGGAACTCCGCGACCTCTTGAGTGCGCGCTACGCGGCACCGGCACACCACGCAGTCGCGGCACTGTTGGGCGGCTCCCAAGCACCTCCTTCGGATCGCCACGCCAAGCCTTTCTTCCGCCAGATTGGAGCCGTCTGCAAGCGCCCGGGGGCTCCGCCGGGTTGGGCCGCGCCGGAAGCCGACCTCACCTTCGACTCAGAAGACCACCCCGACTCCACCGCCGGCTCTGGGATGCTTTCGATGCTCTGCACGCCCACCATCTGCAACGTGGCCGTCACCAAGACCCTCATCGACGGCGGCGCTGGTCACAACCTACTCTCCGTGGCAGCTTTCAGCCTTCTTCATGTGCCACTCGAACGGCTCGGCCTTAGCAAGCCCTTCACAGGGATGGGCAGTGGAGCTGCTCACCCCTTAGGGCAGATCCGCCTCCCTGTCACCTTTGGCACGCGGGATAACTATCGCACCAAGCTGGTGGACTTCGACATCGCCCGCATCGGTCTCCCGTACAATGCCATCCTCGGGTACCCTGCTCTCGCTCAGTTCATGGCGGCAACTCACCCGACCTACAACCTCATGAAGATGTCGGGTAGCAAGGGCGTCCTCACCATCCCAGGGGACGCTAAGGAGGCCCTGATGGCGCTCAGGCTCGCCTTCAAGACCGCGGCAGCAGCGCAACCAGCCAGCGTGCCGGAGGCCAAGGAGGCCGCGCCCACCAAGAAAAATCAGTTGTTCACCCAAGACAAGGCAGAGACCAAGCAGGTGCCTGTCAACGAGGATGGGTCTTCAGGAGCCACCTTCACCATAGGAACCAGCCTGAACCCGGGGCAAGAAGAAGCTCTGGTGAGGTTCTTGCGCGCGAACAAGGAGATATTCACGTGGGAGCTTGATCAACTGGTAGGGGTCCCGAGAGAGGTAATCCAGCACCATCTGAAGGTGTGCCCCAACGTACGCCCCATGAAGCAGCGAGCAAGATGGCAGTCCACTGAGAAGCAGGCCTTCATCGTCCAAGAGACACGCAAGCTGGAGGCGGCAGGTACAATCCGGGAGGTTCGATACCCCGAATGGCTGGCGAACCCCGTTGTAGTGCCTAAGAAAGGCGGGAAGGAACGGATGTGCGTCGACTTCACCAACCTAAACAAAGCCTGCCCCCCAAGACCCGTTCCCCCTTCTGCGCATCGATCAAATCGTCGACTCCACCGCCGAGTGCGACCTGCTATGTTTCTTGGATGCGTTCTCTGGATACCATAAGATCAAGATGGCGGTGGAGGATGTGGAGAAGACGGCCTTCTTGACACCATGTGGGGTGTACTGCTACACCTGCATGCCTTTCGGCCTTCGTAACACGGGCACAACCTTTCAGCGGCTGATGCACATCGCCTTGGGGCGGCAGCTCGGCAGGAACACAGAGGCCTATGTTGATGACATAGTGGTTAAATCTCGCGAGGCAAGGACGTTGATTCAAGACTTGGAGGAGACCTTCGAGAGCTTGCGCCAAGTGAACTTGAGGCTTAACCCGGAAAAGTGTGTGTTTGGCATCCCGTCCGGCAAGTTGCTAGGGTTTCCCGTATCCCACAGAGGGATCGAGGCGAACCCGGAAAAGATCAAGGCCATCGAAGACATGAGCCCACCATAGACCCTCAAGGAGATGCCAAAACTGGCAGGACGGGTGACCGCGTTAGGGCGTTTCATCTCTAAGCTAGGCGAGCGCGCCCTACCCTTCTTTAAGCTCATGAAGAAGAAAGGCCCCTTCGAGTGGACCCCGAAGGCCGACCAGGCCTTCCGAGACCTCAAGAAATACCTCACCAACTCCCCGATGATGGTAGCACCGCGGCCTCTCAAGCCTCTCGTGCTCTACCCTGCCGCCACCCCGTACTCTGCCAGCGCGACGTTGGTGGCAATTCGAGAAGAGCATCAAGATAAGGGTAGAGCTGATACAGCACCGGGCCGGAGAGGTGCAGCGAAGCCATCAGCGGCGGAAGACCTAGCTCAGTAGAGCAACATCGCGAAGGCTCCCGAGGACAGTCATGTAATGCCCTCGATGCGGCTATAGCTCCCACGTGCCGAGGCACGACTTAGAGGCATAACCGCATTGAAAGCAATGTCGCAAGTTAGGCAATCTTCACACAACCCATGTAATATAGATAATAAAAGGGAGATACATAGTTGGCTTACACTCGCCACGTCAATCAAAGTACATAAATAACATTACAACATTCAAACACTCAAGGCCCGACTACGGCGCCAAAATAAAAGATAACCCAACATGCGACACGGTCCCGATCACCCCAACTGGGCACCACTACTGATCATCAGGGAAAGACACGTAGTATCGGCGTGAGTCCTTGTCGAACTCCCACTTGAGCTCAAGCGCGTCATCTGGAACGGAATCATCAGGCCCTGCATCTGGTTTGGAAGTAATCTGTGAGCCACAGGGACTCAGCAATCTCGCACCCTCGCGATCAAGACTATTCAAGCTTAATAGGTAAGGCAAGGTAAATATGTGGAGCTGTAGCAAGAGACTAGCATATATGGTGGCTAACCTGTTCGCAAAAGAGAGCGAGAAGAGGAGGCGAAGCGCGAACGAGTAACTAGAGGACAACCTGCACAAGCATTACTCCAACACCGTGTTCACTTCCCGGACTCCGCCGAGAAGAGACCATCACGGTAACTCACACTGTTGATTCATTTTAATTAGTTTAAGGTTCAAGTTATCTACAACCGGACATTAACAAATTCCCATCTGCCCATAACCGTGGGCACGGCCTTCGAAAGTTCAAATCCCTGCAGGGGAGTCCCAACTTAGCCCATGACAAGCTCTCACGGTCAACGAAGGAATAGACCTCCTCCCGAGACATTCCGATCAGACTCGGTATCCCGGTTCTTCAAGACACTTCGACAAGTTAAAACAAATCCAGCAACACCGCCCGAATGTGCCGACAAATCCCGATAGGAACTGCACATATCTCGTTCTCAGGGCACACTCGGATAGGTCAAGCTATGAGTAAAACCAACCCTCGAGTTTCCCCGAGGTGGCCCCGCAGGCTGCCTGGTTCGGACCAACACTCAGAGGAGCACTGGCCCGGGGGGGTTTAAATAAGATGACCCTCGGGCTCCGGAAACCCAAGGGAAAAGAGGCTTTGTGGCAAATGGTAAAACCAAGGTTGGGCATTGCTGGAAAGGCTTTAATCAAGGCGAACTATCAAGGGGTTCCCATTATAACCCAACCGCGTAAGGAACACAAAATCCGGGAACATAACACCGATATGACGGAAACTAGGGCGGCAAGAGTGGAACAAAACACTAGGCGAGAGGCCGAGCCTTCCACCCTTTACCAAGTATATAGATGCATTAAGATAACAAGATAATATAATGATATCCCAACAAGTAAATAATGTTCCAACAAGGAACGGTCTCCAATCTTCACCTGCAACTAGCAACGCTATAAGAGGGGCTGAGCAAAGCGGTAACATAGCCAATCAACGGTTTGCTAGGACATGGTGGGTTAGAGGTTTAACATGGAAATTTGGGAGGCATGAAAAGCAAGTGGTAGGCATCGTAGCATAGGCATAGCAAAAGAGCGAGCATCTAGCAAAGCAAAGATAGTAGCGATTTCGTGGGTATGATCATCTTGCCTGCAAAGTTGTCAGAGTTGACTGGATCCTCGAAAGCAAACTCAACGGGCTCCTCGTTAGCGAACTCGTCTCCCGGCTCTACCCAAACAAGACAAACAAGCAACAAGGACACAATCAACCACGTGCAAAGCTCAAACAACATGATGCAAACATGGTATGCTATGCGGGATGCGATATGCGATGCATATGCAAGATTTGACAAGAAATGAATGAAACTGGCCTCAACTTGGGAATCCAAGTGTGCCACTGGAAAGGTGAGATGAAATCTCTTGAAAACGATATAAAGATCACCGGAATCGGAGTTACGGTTTGGAAATGGCAAGCAATTCAAATATGGCGCCGGTCTGCGATTTACAGCAAGTAGCCATCTAAATGCAACAAGATGAACATGCTACAGCACTCAAACATGGCAACAAAATACATGGCAGGGATCCATTCATGATGCTTAACAAAAGAGGAACACTGAGCTACGGCCAATTCATCCATTAACAGGTTCAAACAAGCATGGCAAAAATGCATTTGGCAAACAGATTTCAGACTTAGGGAAATTAACACTTGTCTGGAATTTCAGATCAGGTAGCACACTTTGGAGCATGAAAACTATATGCTACAGGACCTGAACATGGCAAAGTAAAGCATGGCATGGAGCTACTCAAAGAGCTTAACAAAAGTCCCTTAGTGTCCTTGAGCCAAAAGGGATCAGAAAATACATTTGCAAGCATGAGAACATGGCAAAAACATAATCAGTTCTCAGACTTAGTGAAAAACCGGAGCATGCAAATCAGATATCAAGTAGGCATGTTTACGAGCTCGATGCACTCACTACAGAGCAAGTCATGACAATCTAAGCATGCACCCATCAAGAATACACATTATACAAGCTAGACATGGCAAGAACAATAACATATCATGCACAGATCAACTACAACATCCCCGACAAAATCGCTAACAAGTAGACAATCTGGCCAGATTCACGAAATAGCAAAAGTAGAACTCGATTGACTCAAGCTAGGGTGCTACATAATTGTAAACAAATACTTGGATGGATAGATCACTACAAGATTAACAAAACATCCTTACTGATCATCCTCAAAAGAGGCACAGATCACTAGGAAACAACATGAACATATGGCATATTGAGATAAACAGATCAATGACTTAGTGGAAATGCTAAGTCCCTGAAATCAGCATTAACGAATGCACCATTTTGCAAGCTTGTGCTAGTCACCACACACATCAAAAAAATACGTGGGTTGCACCTCTGGAAAGATGGCAAAACATATAACAAAACACATGTAGAGCTCAGGGGCATATCATGCACACAATAATCATGGCAAAAATGACAAATATCTAATTGGAGCAGCAGATCTGACAATTAACCGAAATAGCACTCTTCCAATAGAATTTCGGGCACCAAGATGAACTCAAATAAAAATGATGCGCTCTTTGAGACGAACATTTTGATATGCTATATGCCCAAAACAGAGCAACGGATGTGGAGTTACGATGCGATGAACATAGCGAAAAAATTAGGGTTTCGGGCAAAAAGTCAACCGAGGCAATTTTCCAGATCCAGATCCGGCGACACGCGGATCGAGGTTGGCCGGATTTCACTGTAGCTCGCCGGAGGAGGGAGTTTGCCGGAGAGGGACTTGCCGGTCTTGGGGCGGCGCGAATGACGAGGGGGCGGCGGACGACGGCGGGCGGCGCTCGGCGGCTGGGTGGCGGCGAGCTTGGCGGCGGGGCGGCGGAACTCCGGTGGCGGCGGCCGGAGATGGCGGGCGGCGGCGCTTGGCGCCTCGGGTGGCCGAACTGGAGGAGGACGACGGTGGGGTCGCGTAGGAGGCGGCGCGCGGCGTCGGGCCCTCGGGGGCTCTCCCCGGGCCGAGCGGGCCGGAGCGGGCGCGGGTGGCGGTGCGCCATGTGGCGGCATGCCACTGGCTGCGGGCGGCGGCAGCGACTCGTACGGTGGGAATCGGATGTGTCCGGCGGCGGAGATGGGCGAGGCTAGGGTTTAGGGTAGAAGGGGATCCGGGAATTTTGAGGAGGGGTCTATAAATAGACATAGAGGGAGCTAGGAGTGTCCAAATGAGGTGTGGTTTTCAGCCACGTGATCGTGATCGAACGCTCTAGATGATGGAGAGGGTTTTGGTGGGTTTTGGGCCAACTTGGAGGGGTGTTGGGCTGCAACACACACGAGGCCTTCTCGGTCCCTCGGTTAACTGTTGGAGCATCAAACGAAGTCCAAATGGTACGAAACTTGACAGGCGGTCTACCGGTAGTAAACCAAGGCCGCTTGGTAAGTCTCGGTCCAATCCGGAAATGTTTAATCCCCACACACGAAAGAAAGGTAGAAATGACCACTGGAGGAGAACGGAGCATCGGAATGCAAAACGGCCAACGGGGAAAATGCTCGAATGCATGAGATGAACACGTATGCAAATGCAATGCACATGATGACATGATATGAGATGCATGACAAGGATAACAACACACGGAGACAAAAACCCGAACCCGAGAAAATAAAATAACTTAACGCCGGAAACGGCAAGAGTTGGATTACATATTGGGGAAATCATATCCGGGGTGTTAAAGGTCAGGTCTCAGGAGACCCATCACCTCAGGATATGCCGCAATCTACGCGGGACCCGAGACTCAATGGTGTACCGGCCCTCGTCGAGCACCCAGTGTATTTCGTCAGCACGGTACTGCGGGATGCGAGGGCGTGCTACCCCATGCCGCAGAAGCTCCTGCTCGCACTTTTGGTGGCCTTGCACAAGCTGCGGCACTACTTCCAGGGGCACCCCATCAAGGTCGTCTCGTCTTACCCGTTGGAGAGGATACTCAGGAGCCCAAACTCAGTCGGAAGGGTCGCTGAATGGAACATCGAGCTGCAAGCATTTCAGCTGGAGTTTAGCACCATCAGGGTCATCAAGGGAGCCGCGCTTGCCGATTTTGTGGCAAAATGGACAGATGCCCCGGCTCTTGAGGAAGGAGAAGACCGGTCCACTTCCCCAGGAAGCGAGGCGCCAGACGGCAGGGTCATGTGTTTTGATGGCACCTTTGCGCACCAGGGTGCGGGGGCTGGAGCAGTGCTCATCTCTCCCACTCATGACAAGCTTTGCTATGCCGTGCAACTCTGCTTTCAGCATGGCGAGAAGGTCTCTAACAACATCGCAGAATACGAGAGGCCTCATAGCCGTCCTGAAGGCTGCAGCGGCTATGGGGGTGAGACGCCTTACTATCAAGGGCGACTCGCAGCTCCTCGTCAACTTCTCCAACAAAGTGTACGAGCCAAAGGACGAGCACATGGAGGCCTACCTTGCTGAGGTGCACAAAATGGAAAAGCAGTTCGCAGGCTTGGAGCTGCAGCACGTGCCCCGGGGCACTAACAAGGAGGCCGACGACATCGCTAAAAGAGCATCCAAGTGGCAACCTCAGGAGCCCGGCATCTTCGAAGAGCGGCTCTTCAAGCCGTCAGCTACGCCGCCTCCCTCAAGCGCGACTCAGCCTTGGGAGGAGCTCCCTCAGCCCCTGGCCTCAGGAGCCCCAGATTGCGGCCCAACCTCAGGAGTTCGATTGCTCTTGGCGCTTGAGCCCCAGGGGGAGTGCTGGACCAAGGAGTTTAGAGAGTACCTGATGCACGAGACATTGCCGGAGAAAGAAGAGGACACGGAGCGCGTGTCCGGATAGGCCACGGCATACTGCATTCAAGACGGCGAGTTGTACAAGAAACGACCAAACGACGTCATGCTGCGCTGCATCTCCAGTGATCAAGGGAGGGAGCTGCTGACTAACATACACAGCGGGGACTGTGGACATCACTCGTCATCACGGACCCTCGTCGGCAAGGCCTTCCGCAGCGGATTCTATTGGCCTATAGCACTTAACGATGCAGCCGAGCTAGTAAAGTCCTGCAAAGCTTGCCAATTCCACGCCAAGCAAATCCATCAGCCTGCTCAGGGCCTCCAAACCATTCCGCTCACGTGGCCGTTCGTGGTCTGGGGGCTGGACATCCTAGGCCCGTTCCCGCGAGCGCCAGGGGGCTACCGCTATATCTACGTCGCCATCGACAAGTTCACTAAGTGGGCAGAGGTGGAAGCCATCTAAACCATTCCAGCCGGTTCTGCCATCAAGTTCATCAAGGGCCTCGTGAGCCGCTTCGGGGTCCCCAACCGCATCATCACAGATAATGGCTTGCAGTTCACTAGTAACCTCTTTAAGACCTATTGTGCTAACCTTGGAACGCAGATCTGCTACGCTTCGGTAGCCCACCCCAGGAGCAATGGTCAGGCCGAGCACGCCAACACTGAGGTCCTGAGGGGCCTCAAGACCAGGACCTTCAAGAAGAAGCTGGAGGCCTGCGGCAGGGGCTGGCACGACGAGCTCCAGTCTGTGCTGTGGTCCATCCGCACCACCGCTACCAAGCCAATGGGCGAGACTTCGTTCTTCCTCGTGTACGGAGCTGAAGCGGTCCTCCCTCACGAGGTTAGGCATCGCTCCACACGGGTCCTGGCGTTCAACAAAACGCAGCAGGATGCCATGCGGGGGATGGATCTCGTGCTGGGGGAGGAACGATGTCGCGAAGCTGCGTTAAGAGCGGCAAGGTACCAGCAAGCGTTGCGGCGCTACCACTGCCGCAACATCCGCTCCAGGACGCTCGAGACAGGTGACCTGGTCCTAAGGCGGGTCCTCTCCAGGGAAGGCTTGCACAAGCTCTCACCCATGTGGGAGGGCCCGTTCAGGGTCGCTCACATCGCCAGGCCTGGCGCCGTGCGATTGGAGACGCAAGAGGGGACACCCATCCAAAACGCCTGGAACATCCAGCACCTCCGGAAGTTCTACCCATGAAGCAAGCCCAGAGCCTGAGAAGCACAGCCCAGTGCCTATGAAGCAAGGCCCAGAGCCTGTGAAGTAAGGCCCGGTGCCTGTGAAGAATCTCCGCCCGTGACACTCTCACGTAATAATGAGTTGGGGCTGTACACGCCCCGGAGTCTCAGGAGCGCCGGCCTCAGGCCCTAGGGCTCCCTCCCACGTCTAGTGGACATCACTTAGCTCCACGCTGGTGAGAAGACTCGAAGACTAGATTAGGTGCCGAACACGACTTTTCATTTGCTTTCCGTAGTTGGCTTGCTTTTCCTTAATCGAGTTTGCCTTTGGTGTTCCTTGCTGATTTGGTTCCTTCGCCTTTTAACGCGTTTATCGGCTGTGGGTTACCCGTGATCTCTCTCTCGCCTACCTCGCGAGGGGGCTAAGCAGGTGCCCTCGCGAGCTTTTCCTTCCCTCTGCTTTCTCGCGAGTCACCCTCGTTCGAGCCTGGAAGCTGGCGCAACTCTCCTAAATCCGTGCCCCTCGGGTACCGTGATGCAAAGCGCCGAGTCAAGGTTCGGGTGAACGGTAAAATCCTCTAGCGCACCCCCTAACAAATTCTTGCAGTTCCTGAGCAAATGCAGATATCTCGTGAAGGAAGGGGCATCCCAAACACGCCAGGTTAGGTTATCTCTGCGCAAAATAACAGCATGACATGGGAATAACACGCACGTTGCATTAACCAAGAACCATAGTTCGATACACGCCCCTCTGGGCCCATACTGGTTTCATTTTCTGGTGCAGGGAAAGAAAGGGAAAATCCAAACAAAGCGGCGTTTCAACAATCTGCGAGGACAGGCCCTTGGCGACGCCCAAGCCTATCCAGACCCCTCCTCGTGCTTCACGGAGGCGCGACGACGAGATGACCCGCCGTCCCCTTCGAAGCGAGCGCGGCGGCTGATCGTAGCCACTGCTGCTGGAGCTGTCGCAGGAGGGAGAGTCGCCGTAGCTGGAGGAGATGCGGTCGCCGCTGAGGACAGGCTCGCCCTCACCCTCGTCACGACCGTCGCCAAGGCCGAGCACCTCCTCGCCGTCGTTCGTCTTGGGGCAACATCCGGCACGGCGGCCATCTGCCCTGAACACCCTCACAAAAAGGGTCGACCCACCGTCATACTTGAAGTGGAGCGTGCACCGCCTGCACAGGCCACGCGCGGGGGCAAACGTCTGCCAGCCGCGGGCCAGGGCTATGTTGCCCGCGGCAGAAGTCTCGACCGCGACCCAGGAGGCCTTGCTGCAGCAACCATCCGCTTGCAACCAGAGCCCCCCTGGACTAGGGGCCGGCAGCTCAGCGGCAAAGAAGCGCGGAAGCTGGAGCCAGTTGCCGGCTGGGTTTTCTGACCAAACAACGAGCTCTGGCGATGCCTCTGCTGAATGGAAGCGCGGGCGTGGAGGCCTCACCACCATCGCGCACCTCCCCCCGCCGACTGGACCGCCACGGTTGGGACGGCCCCCTCCGCGTGCCATGGCGCCGCCTCGGCGGTGAGCCATGGCGGGGGTCGCAGCGTGCTTGCACGGGCGGCCGCGACCGCGCTTGGGCACCGGGGAACCAGGGCCCTCGCGAGGGGCCTTACCCTTCTCGGCGGTAGAGAACTTCCTTTGAGGCGCCATCGGAGGCAATGCGAGCAATGGAGCTAGAAGGAGGAAGCAAGCAAGGAAGAGATGGGCAACGGGGGCTCCGCCCCCTCCCCATTTATAGCAAGAGAAGGCCAACCGGCGTCTCCCACGATCACATGTAATGATGGTCTTCCTTGCATGTCGCATGGACTTGTCAAGTCGTGCAGTCGCCGAAGCAGTGTGGGGAAGCGGAGACGCCCACGTCCAATCAACCGCCACACGCCAACCAAGGCCGCATGCTTTGGGGGCCCGCGGGGCTTCGAGCTTGACCCTTGGCTTCGCCGCGAAGCCAAGCCCGCGCGCACCTTGGGCCCGGGGGCTACTGTCGGCATTCTGGGAACGGGGGTCCCCAGACTTGCCTGCCTGCGGCCCGCCGCGTGGCTAAGCCAGCAGGCCGAACGGCCCATCCTCACCAACGAAGCGCCCAAGACCCTCGCGAGGGGCCAAGCCTCGCGAGACGGACGACGCAAGGCCTCCTCTGGAGCGGCCTTGGCAGGCAGGCTCACGAGGAGCGGAGATATCAAGGCAAGGCGAACCTCACGAGGTTCTCGTGACGTGAGCCATGACGATTGACACCAGGCGGGCGCCAGCGCGCACAGCGTCCTTGTTTCCTCTTTGGTGCAAAGGGGACAAGCGCAGCCGCGGAGTACCGAGGCATTAGGCAAAGGTTGTCATTTCGGTGCAACAAGACCAAGACCGAGGACTGCAAGACGGAGGTCACCGTGGAGCCCAGAACGGCGCCACCACCAGAGCTTTGTGCAGGCGAAGACTACCTTTTGTCAGGATAGCTTGTACTAGCTGTCCCCCTTCAAATTAGCCCGCCATTGTTGGCTCCCTTCCCGCTCGATATTTGGGAAGAGGACCAGGGCCTCTATAAATAGGACTAGCCACCACAGTGGAGGAGGTGAGCTAAAAAGAGAGACCGCCTCACACACAAGCTCACCGAGCACAAGAACGCCTCAACCTCAGGAGGCCGTTCTGCCCTTGTATTGTTCATCATCAGCCTAAGAGGCAATCCACCACCATCACACTGGAATAGGGTATTACACCACAACGGTGGCCCGAACCAGTATAAACCTTGTGTCCTTCTGTGTTGTGAGTTCGTCGAGTTCGTCCGCGAGATCCTAGCAAGCTAGAGAGTAGATCGGTTGGAGGGAAAGACTTCGCGCGCACCCCAGTGTTCGAACCTTAAGGGTTTGCCGGGACCCCGTACCCCGACACAAACATAGATAGCAACATCATTTGAAGCCCTCTCTCAATCATTACAAATAACAGCAGCTCAACCTCAATCAGAAAACACAAAGAGCAGCTAAAAGCACAAATAGACTCTCTATATACCTAATCCGACTTTGAATATATCAACCATTTCTACCCGAATCTCACAATCATCTCACTCTAAATCTCTCATCACTCAACACAGACCATGCACATGTCTGCGCAGCCCCAGCACGTGTGTTTACGGCCCAGCCATAACACCACCACCCCACCTTACACCGCAGTTTTGTCGGCCCACTCCGCCCACCGTCCACCACGCATCTCCCTCAGTCGCGGTGCCTCCAACGGCGATGAAAAAGAAAAGAGCGTGTTGCGGAGAAGTGGAGGCGCCGCCATAGCTTAGGCCCAGGGCTCACCAAGGAGGTCACCCCGGGCTAGGGTTCAGACTAATTGCTACGCAGCGGCGAGCAATCGGATGAGGTAAGAGAGGCGCGGACGGGTTGGTGACGGCGGCGCTAGTGGGGAAGCCGGTATTGGAGGCGGCAGAGCGCACAAGAGAGAAGGGAGAGGCGCGTCCGAAGCGTTTGCGTGGTTTTTTTCCCACGATGTAAAGCAACGAAGCGCATGCCGACAGCTAGGCCCACAAACGACCCTCAAAGCCTCGAGCCATCACAGGCCGTGATTTTCTGGGAGCTTAGTAACTGTATCGATGCCATGGAGGAATAGAAAAGGCAGGATTGACTAAACATTCATGGATGCTTTAGTTTAGTGTAACCACAAAAGAGTACTCACACACTAATTCTTATCATGGTTGGATGACCGCTTTGCTCCACTCCCCAACATTATCTTCATCTTCCACACATACTTTTTTTAACCGTGGACAACTTAAGATTTTTTGCATAAAACTTTGACAAATTTGAGCACAACATTCCACAAATTTAGACTTTCAAAACAGTTGTAGACCGTTAGAAAGTACATGCAAAAAATCTTTGTCAATATAATCTTGAACTTCAAAATCCGCACTGCACTCAAATCTATGAAAGGATTCAGAAAATGTATCTCATACTTCTTTCTGCTTTGAAAGGTCGAGCATGGTGATGAGAAAAAACACCCTTCCTGGACTTCTCAAAAGCGAGCACTCTAGGTGTGTGCTTTCTAGATGACAAAGGAAGGGAAAGGTGGAGGAGACATGACGACCACGACCGATAAGGACAAAGGCCGTGATGAGAGAGGCGGGACAACATGTCTCATCTTGCACATGAGGGCCGCGACATAACACAATTTCCCTCATGTGACCCTATGCAGAGCGTGATGATGTGATTATCGGTTGCTCCAATGGAGAGGCGTGACAGACTAACATGAATATCATGACAGGTGGGCTCTACCAATTTGTTGTTGCCATTTTGCTTCATTTTAGATACCAATTTCTCGCAAGGACATTAATAAGAGATACTTTAAGAAAAGGATAGTGTTCCTCCCATTCACTGTTATAAGACGCTCAAACTTTTGTTCTAAATCGAATGCATATATGCATGTTTTAGTATGTTTGTTCACTTATTTCAGTCTGCATATAGCTCATATTGAAATCCAAAGCATCTTATAATTCAGACGCAAGGAGTAGTACTTTTCACTTTTTTCAAACCATATTAGTCAGTTTTTCGGAACGATGAATATTCATGGTAGTCAATTTTTCTACAACTTCATAGTTATCAGTTTTTTTGCGGGAACTTCATAATTACCAGTTAATTGAACATTTTAACGTGTATCTCTAAGGCTGGTCGTAACGAGAGTATCATAGATACGCATGCCAACTAGGCAATTTAATGAAGTGGCATAGAATTAAATAAAGAAAGAGATGGTTGAGTATCATATCATGATCCGGATGTGTCATGCATAACAATAAATGAAGTCATCTATGATACTAACTTACGACATTGTGCATTATATATATTAATATTATACTAGCATATGATACTCGCCATTACAACCAGCCTAACTCGCAGAATAACCGTGTTCCTAATTGTTCACACTTCTAACCTTAAAAAAATGTTGATACTTCCACGTTCGTAATTAATTAACTGCATTGACCAGACACCTCGACCTGACTGTGTTAAATGAAAATCCGGCCTCCACCGGATCCCAACCTTTCATCCTTCCTCTCTTTTCCTTGCCGACGAAGCATCCTCCTCGCGGGTTCTCACAGTCACATGAGTCTCGTCCCCCAACAAATCGATTGAAATTAGAAAATCAATTAAGAATACCCGTAAATTACCAAACACGCGCTGCCACCGACCGATCGAGCCACCGACCCCCAGAAGTTCCAACCAAATTCCCCGTCGACAACAGCAGCGGAGGGGCTCCCAGATCTCGCCGGCGCGGGCACCGGCGAACGAGATGTCGCTCAACATGAAGACGCTGCAGCAGGCGCTGGCCAAGGCGTCGGCGGTGATCGAGAAGACGGTGACCACCACGGTGCAGGAGGTCACGGGCCCGCGGCCGCTGCAGGACTACGAGCTGCTCGACCAGGCGGGCTCGGGCGGCCCGGGGCTCGCGTGGCGGATCTACACGGCGCGGCCGCGGGACGCGGCGGCATCCACGCCGTACCCCGTCGTCTCCGTTTGGGTGCTCGACAAGCGCGCGCTCTCCGAGGCGCGGGCGCGGGCCGGGCTCTCCAGGGCGGCGGAGGACGCGTTCCTCGACCTCGCACGCGCTGACGCCGCGCGCCTCGTGCGGCTGCGTCATCCGGGTGTGCTCCACGTCGTGCAGGCGCTGGACGAGACCAAGGCTGCCATGGCCATGGTCACTGAGCCGCTCTTCGCCTCCGTCTCCAATGCGCTCGGGTGCCTCGACAACGTGGGCAAGGTGCCCAAGGAGCTCAAGGGCATGGTACAAACATAGCACTCACGCCTTTGTTTGATCTCGATCATTTCTGAACATCTAGCTTTGGACCTTCGCAATTAAGTGGATGCTATGGAGGCTAGAGTTCGTGAAATGGGCGATTTAGTTCAAGTATACTGTTAGTATCAGTGTGGGTGGGTATGGTTACATTACTCACTGGTAGTAACTAGTGATCAGTCACCGCCAGCAAGCAAGTTGAGGTGATCAGTGTCTGTTTTCATATAGACGAGAGTGAGAAACTGATAGTTTTGCCCAATTTGTCCAGTATTTAGCACCATGGTGAATGCCCAGTGTAATCCATGATATCGAATGTGTCATTTCAGAGTGATGTATCCGCAAATTTCACCAAATGGAATCACCTATATTTTTAGAACTTCACAACAAGCCTTTCTTCACATTAACTTCCTTTAGTGGGTTCATTCTACTGAAATCGTGTGAAGTCCTGTGGCATTTCTCCAGTCTTGTTACTTATGCACTATTTGTAAAAATCTCGTGGCATCATTGTACCCCAGGGTGGCTCCGCCATTGACATGTGGTAGGAACATACGAGATTAACATGATTGACTTCACTAACAATAGGTTTTGGGTCAGGCTGTGTTGATTTCTTCCATTATAAAATTGTTAGTTTTTCAAGTGATATTTCAGGGAGTTAGATTGCTATCGAGTAAGCTTGTCAACCAATGCACTCGTAAATATCTTCTCTGGTTGGGTCCTTGTAGAATTTTTCTTGCATGGAACTCTGTGGGGGTCAGTAGCGCATGGCAATTGGTTGGTTTTCGCCTCTACTATGGTTTGCTTATTTTTCGGCTGTGTTCCAGGAAATGGGGATACTGGAGATTAAACATGGATTGCTACAAGTTGCAGAGACGTTGGATTTTCTCCATAACAATGCCCATCTTGCACATCGAGCTATATCACCTGAGGTTGCAACGTAGCAGATTTCTGCGTGGTTTTATTTCCTGTAATTATATATATTTTTTTGTGCACTCATTAGTTTCCCCCGTCATTAAACTAGCTTTATTGTTTATTTGCACCATACTGTCTAGGCTGGCTGGCCATTATATCCTTCTGCTTTATACTTGCACTTAGTTACTCAACAAAATCAATTCAAACCTTCTCTAATGCTTAATACATATTATTGTCTTTATACTGATTATTTGGTAAATTTTCTGTTCTGACATCATGGTTGGTAGCACAGAGTTTAATAGTACCTGCGAATCATCCATCCCGTAGAAGGCTTAATTTTTTTCCATTTCACTACAACTGTCCCTGGCATCAGGAGTCTCCTTTCAAAATAAATGTCTATTGAGGAAATAAAAATAGTATCTTAATGCAGTACTTCACTTCCAAACCTCATTAATGCTTTAGAATAGGCTAAGTGAGGACAGTTATAAGAAACAATGGGAGCAGTCTTTAGTCTATTCTAATGCCCTTGCATGATTTTGATGTTGCTGCTTATAAGCGTGCGCATGTTTTCACTTCTATGCTGTAATAACTTGGTCTCTTTTGCAGACAGTCTTTATAACTTCAAGTGGATCTTGGAAGCTTGGAGGTTTTGGTTTTGCTCTTTCTGTTGACCAAGCCACAGGTGGTTTGGCATCATCGCAGCAATTCCATTATTCGGTTAGTACTTATGACATTGTACTTCGTAAGTAATGTAGCTGATTTGTTTTACCATTTTCGCTATATTAACTAGTTGGCATCTTCTTTCTTTGAGTCATAACAGAGTACTTCTATAGAATTGCTTAGTATTCTCTTAAGTCCTGCCTATGTAGATTGCACTGGAGCACAGCACTAAATTGGACAGAAAATCTCTATTTATCTCCCATAGAATTTTTCCTAGTCATGAATATATATTTTCCACCAAATATGTGCTACAACTTCTGCAGTGTTGCTTAAGGTATTTGCAGATAACATGGATTTGCTTAGCTCTATAACCGCGTATATGCTGCGGTGGACAGAAATTGTCATTTTATTTGTTCAGAATGGTTTTGTGAACAGCTAAACATCCTATGCAACTAAGCATATTCTTTGCACACTTGCTATTTTTTGCTGATACTGTCGCTGTGATTAGCAAAGTATAAATAAGAATCATAACCTTTTTATATGCTTGATTGCTCTTTAGGACTATGATGTCGAAGACACAGCTTTACCTCTTCAACCATCTCTGAACTATACTGCACCAGAATTGGTTCGCAGTGGTGATTCTAAAGTAGGCTCTACCTGTGACATATTCAGTTTTGGATGCCTGGCTTACCACTTAGTTGCTCATAGACCACTTCTGGATTGCCATAACAATGTGAAAATGGTATGTCTTTAATCTGGCACATGCTTTGTCAAAATAGAATGTATTTAATTTGGCTCTACCTTTGACTTATGCTACGGTTGCATGTGCAGAAAATATACTGACATGTCCCCTGTTATTGCAGTATATGAATTCATTGACATATTTAACAAGTGAAGCCTTTTCTAATATTCCTACTGATCTGGTGGCTGATTTGCGAAATATGCTATCAGTTGATGCAGCATCACGCCCTAGTGCGATGGCCTTCACAGGTAAAGTAGCGGTTGTGTTTTCCTTATTTGGTGCATAAGTGCTTGTAGAATGGAGTTTCTGGATGTTGTCACTAATGGTGTTAACTGCTGACAGCACTAACAGTAGGTTGAAATGCTTTTGATACATTACCCTTTTCCTTCTTACAGGCTCTTCTTTCTTCCGGCATGATACAAGGTTGCGAGCTCTTCGTTTCCTTGACCATTTGCTTGTATGTATTTATGACTCCTTTCATTTCTCCTAGATAAGTTTAAACCTTTTGAGTTTCACTGCTATGTGTATCAAGCTTTCTTCTTTGCAACCTGAGAATCACAACTGACCAATTTAAGCTTCAGTTACTTGCTAGACTGTTATCTGCAGATGGTTCTGATGTTAATAAAATATCCTTTTCAGGAGAGAGATAATATGCAGAAGACAGAATTTCTGAAAGCATTATCGGATATGTGGAAAGACTTTGATTCCCGAGTTCTTCGATATAAAGTATGTGCAATCCATTCTCTTTACTTTGTTACAGTCAAAATTGTTCAGAGGAGCTGTAATTACGTATGTCCAATAAAAATCTTTACTTGCTCTTTCGTGCCTTCCTCAGATGCATGATAAAACTTTATTGCTTAAACGGCCATAAACTGCTCAAACTCTAAAGTTTCTATTTCAATCAAGTATCCAGTGCTCAACTTTCCTTGTGGCCTGAAGCTCCGTTCAAAAGAAAGAGCTAATTTTGAGGGCGTACTTGTTTTCTGGAAAATGTTGAGGCTGCCAACAACTAAAGTTTGTAATATGATAAACAAAGAAAAAAATCTCCACACCTCAAATTCCTGGCTCATTTCTATATTACAGAACTGAATCGGTTCATTCATTGATCCATCTGAATTCTAATTTTCTGGTCCCCTATTTCAATAAATTTGTTAATGATGTGTGTGATTAACTTTAATTTGCACATGGTGTTCATCTGAATCTCACTTATTCAATTAAATATACATGCATTGTAATGCTCAGTTGACACATTTTCTTTTTGATAGCTGACTCATTTTCCGACCAGGTTCTTCCACCTCTTTGTGCCGAGCTACGCAACATGGTCATGCAGCAAATGATTTTGCCCATGGTTCTGACAATAGCAGAATCACAGGTACTTCTCCTAATACATAGTACCATCTTTTATATATGGATTATTGGCTAACAGCAAGGTGTCATGGTTAATTAATTCTAACAACTGGCACGTAGCTCAACCTGGTATCTGCTTATCTGGCTAGTTTCTTATATCTATGTACATGTGTTGTAACCTCTCTTTCTGTGGTTTAGCTCATTCTTGATTCAACGCATGCTAACCTACCAGAATTGGATTATCCCGTATGACACCTCAATTTAAAATAGTTCTTACTCCCGTCCCATAATATAAGAACGTTTTTGACACTGGTGTAGTGTAAAAAATGCTCTTCTTATATTATGAGACGGAGGGAGTAGTTATTGAAAGCAATGTAATTTGAAGCTATGCCATGCTGCATTTTTTTTAGTAATACCAACTTCTGAAGATCATTTTTTAATGCCCTCTTTCTGTTCTGCAGGATAAAGATGACTTTGAGCTGTCAACATTGCCTGCTCTTGTTCCAGTATTTACTTCAGCATCAGGTGAAACTCTTCTTTTGCTTGTGAAGCGTGCTGATCTCATTATTAGCAAGGTAATTATGTATATTTATGAAGTAAACTAATTCCGATTCTTGTTTTAGCCCTGTTAGGTTTCGCTATGGTTGAATGCAATGTTGATCTTGATCCCTGAAGGATCTTTACAAACTAAAGTTTAGTGGAATCTGCCATTTGTGTTTGGGACCCCTGCCGTTATTAACTTATAGTTGCTGTATTACCCCTTGCAGGCCACAAACGAACATTTGATATCACATATCCTTCCTATGCTGGTACGGGCTTATGATGATACTGATCCCCGTCTGCAGGAAGAAGTTTTGCGACGAACAGTAACACTGTCTCGACAACTTGACATGAAGGTTAACCTTGTTTTTTTATTTGCTAAATTGATGAACAGCCATTGAGTTTTAATTGCTCTTTCTTTTGTTCACCATCAAGGAATTATTTTTTCTAACCGATTGCTTGGATTATGTCTCAGATGATGGATGAGCTTACCAAGTTATTATATGAATAATAATCCACATTATGTGTTTATTCATTGTTTTTGTGAATAATGCATCTACATTATGTATTCATGTATGGATTTCTTCTTGCAGCTACTGAAACAGTCTGTGCTGCCACGCGTGCATGGATTAGCTTTGAAAACTACAGTTGCTGCGGTATGCACAGTATATGATTTGATTCCAGTAATTTATTTATTAACATTAATCTGGTCAATATGCTTGTGCAACAAACGACCATAATAATAAAGCTCTTGATGAATGGCCAGGCTATATAAATATTTGAGACTAAATTGCCGTCTTCATTCCTGTTTTAGCAGACACTGTTGCACATGAAAAGGAAAATATAAAGATAAGGGCCATGACATAATGAAACATATGATTTTTCTTGTGTACAGTGTACTTATGCCCTTTGTCATGAAGCTCATTATCTGTCTTCTGCTCTGTTTATAGACATTTTACCGTCATTTATTACAATATTAACAATGCTGGTTTTCTGCCCAAATTCGTAACAATGCTTGTGAATAGTCCTTTCTAAGTTGCTCTGGACATTATTGATTGCTGAATTAAGGTTTACCTAGCAATATATAGTGCAGAGTTTATATTTAGTGGTGTAGGATTGCGGGGTACCGCATCTGTTGGGCCTTAGTTTACTTCACATGATTGTTCTATCACGGCACTGTTGGGTATTGCTGAATTAAGACATACTCAATTTTTCCAAATATCTGCTGGTTGCTACTGCCTTTGAACATGTGCTTTCTTATGATCGTAAGTGCCCTGCAAATGTAGGTGCGAGTAAATGCTTTGCGCTGTTTAGGAGATCTTGTTCCATCGTTGGATAAAACAGGTATAGTAGAGATCTTGCAGACTCTTCGGCGTTGCACAGCTGTTGACCATTCTGCCCCAACCCTTATGTGCACCCTTGGAGTTGCTAATGCGATTTATAAACAGGTTACCCTTGATATGTTTGTTCACTAACGCTGAACTTCCAGCACTCCTTGCCAATTTATTTACCTTCTACCAGTACCCCTATGTAACTAAATTCTCATTAATCCAGTGTGGTGTTGAGTTTGCTGCGGAACATGTGGTTCCTCTAGTCTTCCCATTGCTCACGGCACAACAACTGAATGTACAGCAATTTGCGAAGTATATCCTATTTGTCAAGGATATCACAAGGTACTAGTTACTATATTCAATCAATCAGTTTTACTCTCCATGGAGCAATTAATTTATCAACTAAACTACTGTGTGCTTCTACAGCAAGATTGAAGAGAAGCGTGGCGTGACAGTTACGGATAATGGGCATACAGAGGTAAAAGTATCGCCTTCAATCTCAAATGGGATTCATTCTAAGCCAACTTCAGGAGGCCTGGGACAGACTGGACAAATGCCAGCTGCAAAGAGCACTTCTTGGGATGAAGACTGGGGCCCTACTAAGAAAACCAGTGCCCCGCCACTCTCTTTTGATTCTAGTGCTCAAACAAAGCAACCCTCAAAAGACCCTTTTGATTTCAGTACCCAAACAAACCAACCCTCAACACTTCCCTTTGATCTTAGTACTCAAACGAAGCAGCCATCGACAGTTACTCAGGTTGCAGCGTCTACAATCCCGTCTGCACAACCACTTCCATCTCTGCAATCTCTTGCACCTAGTTCAGGACATCAAACTTCCGGTTCATGTGTTCCTGTTGACATTGAGTGGCCTCCTAGAATGAGCACATCATCTGACTTTAATGCACCATTCTCAGCTAACAAGGATAGTAAATCTGGAGGGCTGTCTAATGATGGGGTTGATGATGTTGATCCTTTTGCCGACTGGCCCCCCAAACCAAGCAGCGCAGCCAGCATTTCAGCAGTGGAGCGCCTGCCAAGCACAAATCAAAGTATTTCTGGGTTGAATACAGGGAACATGGGGTTTGGTGGTAGCAGTACTTCGCATGGACAACTGAAAACAAACCAGGTGAGCTGGTCAGCGAAACCAAACAATACAAATATAATGGGCATGAATTCAACTGCCAGCTATTTGAACCAAGGCAACTCATCTCTGGGATATGGAAATCCAATTGGAGGACCGAGCTCAGGTCTCCCCAATGCAGCTAGTTCCATTGGAGGCCAGAGCATCAGGCAACCAAAATCTGATTTTGGTTCACTATCACAGTTATCCAGTGGCGCACAGGGCCCACCCAGGCTTGCCCCTCCTCCATCTGCTGCTGTTGGAAGAGGGCGTGGTAGAAATCAAGGGCAGTCAGCCCTCTCCCGAGCATCACGGACTCCCAATTCCAATGTTTCATCAGAGCAGCCACCTTTTCTTGATTTACTGTAGCAAATACAGGAGTGTCCATGTTCTTCGTTCTGCAAACGGCACTGGATAGCTCACATCGTTCAAGCCTTGTATATGATGAGCATTACACTTTCCTGAAACATGGTTGCAGGCGATAGTGCATTTTCTTGTCAGTGGAAACTGGGTTGCCTTTGTTGTTAGCCCCAAGGAAGCTGCTTCAGGAAAGAGCCTTCCTGAGGTTAGAGAATGTATTCTTGCTTAGGGTTTTCTCGATTTCAGCATCATTGGGGTGGTGAGGCAGCATTAATTTTATTTGTGTATATCTTTGTCCAGGCTCTGCTGTAATGTCTAGAGTTCACAAATGGTTGTGGTGATGTGAAATTTTGAATGTTGAGAATGTATCACCAAAATCTGATGGGCCTCGTGAAAGTGGAAACCCTACATGATGTATTCATTTATGCCGGAAAGGGCCCATGTCGTGTAATTGCCAAATTTGGGCCCATCTGTACCTCTGCCTGAAAAATGTGGGTGGAAACACTTGTTAAATGCTCCACTAGTTTCTTGTATTGTGATTATTACTGTCGAAGTGAATATGCTTATTTTTGCACATTGCCATCAAAGTGAACATGCTTATTTTGCATTTCAGTTCCCAACTAATTATCCTTTGTTTAGAAATGTATCCCTGCCATGCCCAACCAAAAATGTTAGAGCATCTACAGCTGGACCGGGCAAATCTGGTCCCCTATACATTTGCAAACGTGTCCATGAACCGTGACTGAAGAAAAAAAATGAAAATTGATTTTCAGGAAAATTTTGGGTCATACCTCAAAAGTCTGCTTCCACAACAATGTCCCTCAAAGCAAATCCCCAAATCCGTACTAATGCCATGCAATGTTAAACTCAAGCATGTAGTTCAACGCACATATATCATAGGAAGTTCATATATTTCATCGGACTACCAAAATTAAACATGTTCTACTAGTTACGAATGATACGACAATGGATGAACTTCACCCGTGGCCGCCCTTGCCTTTGCTCTTGCCGTCTTCGTTGCAGAAGTAGCTGTCAAAGACACAATACGTATCGAGTCGGATCTGCTCTTGCTTGAGCTGTCCGATCTGTCACCGGGCTCCTACTCTTTGGGGTCAGTTCGAAGAGGGAACAGACCACCCGATTTTGCTCCTTTGCAAGCGCACGCGCGATCCGGGTTTGCTGTTTTGCGGCGATGCAGACACGAAGGGCTTCCTCGTGCCTGCCTGAGGTAGCATGCGACTTCGCCTTCGCGGCTTGCCACGTCCCCGTCCTCGCACGGTGGGCATGCTGGTGCTCCACAGGTGTTGGGCCGTGCCGCCTACTGGTGTTGACCTCGGACTCGGAGTCCTCCGCCGCGGGGGTGAGGCGCCATCACATGGGTTGCGTTACCAACATGGGGATGTCGGTCCAGCGCCATGTACCTCCAGCCAATGGTCAGCACGCCCGGCTTTGCCGCGGTAACGTGCCTCGAGCCATAGATGCCGCTGGATCCAAGTGTCATTTGCATAGGAACCCGCCGAAGCGACTTCAACTGCGAGCTGGGATTTACTCCCAGGACAAGCGGAGAGCTAGCCGGACGACCAAGTCCTCATCCCCGCATGGAATGAGGTCCCAGTCGATGGATCCGGAGATCTTTGACTTGGATCCACTGCGCACCATGTCGGAAAGGAGGTTGGGAGCTGACTGTGAAAATGAAGCAAAGTGTTTAGGGTTTGGTCTAGGATGCAGATAGGGATGCATATTGGTAAGGTCGGGGTGGATCAGCGTGGGCCGGATCTAACGTGTTGGACGCGCCCGATCGTCCTTATATCTGCCCCACATATGACCTGGGCATGAGGGATATCGGTCAGCCTGGACGTTTGCGTTAAATTTGCCAGGTCCGATTGAGTGACAATTTACTTTAGTGATCCAGAGGCCGCCCGGACTTCGGGAGGACATAGGACCTCGGGTTGTAGATGCTCTTGCAACCCTAACTAGCTATTGTTGCCCTTAAGAAGAGGGCCTTGTATTTGTATTTTGTGCACCCTTTTGCGGCACTGTAAAATATTGGCTGTCTTGGTTGGCATGGTAGGAATATTTCGGTTCCATTTCTGCCCGCCACTTGGAAGAGCACCATGCAAGTTCAGACGATTGTCTATCGAGAAGCAAGTACCATCCGCTCCCGTCACGGGACGGGAGAGCTCAAGTTCTCCATGTTGCAGTGGTCAGCTGCATGCACGTACGATGCATTCATGGGCGGCGAAGTGTGAGACAAGGAAGACTCTGCACAGTACGCACACGACGCACAAAAACGGGAGGCTACAAAGGGGATGGATGCATCAACAGGGGCATTCGATTCCTGGGTGCACATGCACCCAAATCTATATTTATATCTACTAGAGGATACCTCGCTCGTAGCGGCCAGAACTGGTTGCAATATATTTTAATGAGATTTTATTGTGTAGACCATAAATATTTAGATTAATAATATCATGTGATTATTCTACATTGTAATTTTTTTCCACACATGATTATGCATTGAGGTAGACATTTTTACATGCAAGCATGCTTACATTGCTAGTTGGGTGGAGCATGCAATTAAGAAGATTGAAAAAATAATTGATGAGGCGGCATGTGTGGTGATGTGGCATATATGCATGTTGAGATAAATATGATAGTGCGGATCAACATATGTATATATAGGATAGCTACTCTCTCGAGTGAATTGCAAAAAACATCGACATTGAAGGCTAGGGTTGCAGAAATCACAAGTCTCTAGTTTTGTGCCCAAAAACACTAATTCCAGGGCTAATTTTTTTGCAAAAACCACAAGTCGCTCGGTTGGCTCGTTTTAAGTGGGATTATGACAGGTGGGACCTGCATTTGTCGACGTGGCATAACTGTTCATCCGTTTGACTCGTTAGACGCCGTGAGACGCCGTGCGTGGGCCGGCTCGAGCCGGAACCCTTTTGACCGGTCCCTCCCCTCCCCGCTAGCTCTTCTCCATCCCTTTCCCTCCCCCACACCCTCTCCTCTCAGACATGGTGACGGCGAGTGGCGGCGGCGACTGCGGTGGGCCTGCCGGTGGCGGAGACGACAGGCCACCGGAGGCGGATCTCTGCGGCAGCTCAAACCCCGGCGCCTCTTCGGACAACAGCCCCAACCCCAGCCCCAACCCCAGCCCCCAGCACTCGCTGGAGTCCGCGGCGGCTAGATCTTGGGCCAGGGTCGTGAAGGCGGATCCGACGGAAAGCCACCGGTGGGGCTCGTCATTCGGCGGCGTCTAGTAAGTTAACCTCATTTGTACATATTCTAGGGTTAGGTTTAGGATTCGGCGGCGTCTAGTAAGTTAACCTCATTTGTACAGATTCTAGGGTTAGGGTTAGGATTCGGCGGCTGGATCTTGGGCTGTATGTATGTGTGGTTATTTTGATTTGCAGTGTTAAACCTAGCTTGGGTACTGAAACACTCAATTTGATTTTGGGGGAGGGGGCAGGGGAATAGCCCACTGTCAAACTCATATATGTGTCATATTAATTTTATTTAGTTGATATGTAGCAATGTGAACTGTTAATTAGAGCAGTGGCAATACAGAACACATTAGAGTAGCTTATTTGTTAATATGCAGTGTTAATTATAGTACATTAGAGTATGTACATATTTAGTTATGCATTGTTAATTAGAGCAGTGCCAATAAAGGGCAAATTAGAGTACCTCATTTTGTAGTTATGCATTGTTAATTAGATCAGTGCGAATAAAGGGCAAATTAGAGTAGCTTCATTTGTAGTTATGCATTGTTAATTAGAACAGTGCCAATAAGAGCAAAATAAAGTATCTTTTTGTTAATATGCAGTGTTAATTATAGCATATTACTATGAACTTTTTTATAGTAATTATGCAATGTTAATTAGAATTGTTGTTTTATCTTGTTGTCTAGTTTGGACGATGCTGTTTGGGAAGTTAGAATGCACTTCCATGAAAGAGACAACTTGGAGAGATCCGTCTGCATTTCAGACATCACATATCACAATTTGGTAGCATTAATAGAGACAGAGGGATATGGGCTGAATGACTACATTTACTTTGTGAGGGAGCCTGGTGTGGGTATTGAAGGATTGGTAGAAATTTTTGATGATGACAAGGTGGATGAAATGCTTGACCATATTGCTAATAAGGATCAGACTGTAGTGAGTTTGACAGTGATTAGGGCCACTGATCCAAGACCTGCAGATTTGAATGCAGGCTATTTGTATGAGGAGCAGGTTCCTTTGAGTCAATTAGGAGAAAAACCTGTCTATGAAGTCAATCCTTCTGGAGTTCTATTCAGATCACCTGAGAAATCAAATAAACAGAGGCAGTCAGAGCCACTTCAGTTCTTTTCCACACAGCAGAGCACAAACATAGATATTGCTATGGAGCAAGATGAGCAGGAGACACTAATGGAGCTAAAGAGGAGAACCAAGATTGAGAACTTTAGGAAACATAAGGAGGCATTTGAGCATGTTCAAATGGTTAAGAAAAAACTACCAGTTCTTCTAACTGAAGATGACTCTGATCTGGATGCAGATGAGGACTTCGTTAACAGGCTTAATGATTTGAGGAGGCAGAGAGAGGACCCACTCCTTCATTTTGAAGGAGACATTGATGTGGATGAAGTTTATGGGGAAGATGAGGAAGAGGAGCAAGTGGAGCAGATGGAGCATGAGGAGGAGGAGCGGGTAGAGCAAGTGGAGGAGGATGAGCAGATGGAGCAACAACAGGAGCCAGCAAAGAATAAGGAAAAAAAGAAAAGGGCCAACCAAGAGGTCACATTCAAGCTTGGAGCAAAGATTTGAGAATGTGTGGGTACCATCATCAGATGAGGAGTATGTAGGTGATTTGAAGCAGGAATATGATGATGGAGCTGAGAATGCACCTTTTATTCTGCCCAATGGAAGGAAGAGCAGAGCATATAAAGAAAAACCAAGGAAGTGTTATAGTGAAGAAAGATAGAACCCAGAGGAGCAGTTTTGTAGAAATCTTTATTTCCTTAATGTGTACCAATTTAGGAGAGCACTTCAGATATTTCACATAAGTCAGAATAGGAACTATGACTTCCACAGAAACTGCAATGACAGCATCATAGTTGTGTGCACTAATGTGAAATGTCCTTTCTACATTGCAGCTTCTGTTGTTGCAAATGAAACTACTTTTTGCATCAGAAAGGCTAATCTTCTACACACATGCCTAGTAGTAGCAGAGAATACAAAGGTCACAGGAAAATGGGTGGCACACAAGTGTGAGGATATGCTGAGAATTGATATTGCCACACCAATCACCACAATAATGCAGAATTTGAAGAAGAAATATGGAGTAGAGATCTCAACCCATATGGCCTATAGGGCTAGGAAACAAGCATTGAAGGTTGTCCAAGGAGACCAGAGAGGTCAATACACTAGGATTAGAGATTATTTGCAGGCTGTTTTGGACACAAACCCAGGAAGTAGATGTGTTGTGACCACTAAGCATTTGCCACAGCACCCAAGCAAGAACCCAAGGTTCCATGGCCTGTTCTACTGTCTTAATGCTTGCAAAGAAGGGTTTTTAAATGGATGTAGGCCATTCATAGGTACATTGTGTTGTAACTTGTGTAGTGTTTTTGTTATTTGGCCACATTAAATACACTGTCTTCTCACATTTGTCACTTTGCAGGGGTAGATGGTTGTTTTATCAAGCTGTCAACAGGTCAGCAGATCCTTGCTGCAAGAGGAAGGGATGAAAACAACAACATATACCCTATAGCATTTGGAGTTGTTGACAAAGAGGACACGGACAGCTGGACCTGGTTCTTAACACAACTGAAAGATGCACTTGGTGGAGAAAGTGGAAAGTTTGGGTATTATACTATCATTTCTGATAGGCAGAAGGTAAACTTCTCTCCTCATATTTCTATTGTACTATTAATTTTTCATATGCACATTGCTTTGTGAACAATTCAAATGGACCAATATTTAGCTCTAGTTCATATTGTGTCAACAGGGCCTTTTAAATGCAATAAACCATGTTTTCCCCAATTGTCCACAAAGATTCTGCCTTAGACACATTTATCAGAATTTCCAAACTGCTGGTTTTAGAGGTGATGAATTAAAAAAACACATGGATGCAGCTAGTTACTCTTATAATAAGAATGAACACCTAGCTGCAATGAATGATTTGAAAAGAGAGTGTAAGGCAGCTTGGGCATGGCTTAATAAAGTACCAGTTCATACATGGGCTAGACATGCAATGGATTTTACCTGCAAGACTGACCTAGTTGTGAACAACATCGGTGAGGTGTTTAACAAAATGATCCTAGATGTTAGAGGGAAGCCAATAAAGACCATGCTGGAAGGAATTAGGACTAAATTGATGGTCAAATTTAACACCAATAGAACTAAGACAAAGACAGCAAATTGGGAGATTTTCCCAACATATGCAGAGATGTTAGAGGAGGCAAAGTACAACTCAAGGTGGTGCCAATCTTTGATGGCTGGTCCTAACATTTACCAAGTTAGTAGTGGAGATAACACCTACTCAGTGAACTTGCTACACAGAACATGTGGATGTAGGAAGTGGGATATGACTGCTAAGCCTTGCAACCATGCAGTCTCTGCAATTGTGAAAGCTAAGTTGCAACCTGAAGACTTTGTTGATGATTTCTTTAAGAAGGAAATGTACCAAAAAGCATATGGCCATATCATATTTCCTGTCCCTGGTCCAAATCTGTGGCCAAGGACAAGAACTCAGGACATAGAGCCTCCAGTTTTCAGAGACAAAGTTGAGAAGCAACAAACAAAGAGGAGGAAAAACCAATTTGAGAAGCCAGCACCAAGAGATACATCTAGGATGGCATCCATTACTTGTAGCAACTGCAAACTTGTAGGGCACAGATACACTGTGTGCTCCAAGCCCTTGATACCAGCTCTTGCTATGAGACAAAACCAGCATCAGGTTAGCTAAGCATATTTGTTTCTGTTTTTGTAGCTATGTCTCAATTGTAATTCATAGTTCATGATTGTTTCTGTTTTTTAAATGCAGCCAAACAGGTCACATGCTTCTGCTTCATCTACAGCTGCTGCACCAACAAGGAAGAGGCCATCTCCATGTACAGCAGATGTTGGGACTGCTCCTCCCAGGAAGAAAGCTGCACCTGCTGCAACTACACCTAGTGCTCCTCCCAGGAAGAAAGCTGCACCTACTGCTAGTGCACCTACTGCTCCTCCCAGGAGGTCTCCCAGGAAGAATGCTACCCCAGCACCTACTCCTCCTCCAAGGAGGTCTCCCAGGAAGAAAACTACCCCAGCTGGTGCATCTTCTACATCTGCTGCAGGCCATAGGGGAACATTTCATGCTCCAAGATAGACTGGAAGGAAGAGGACAGTTTCCTACAAGATGAAAGGGTACCTTTATGCTTCTGGTAACTAGATGTTGCCTTTGTTGGCTGCTTGAATTTGATGCCCATGTTGGTTGTTGAATTTGATGCCTTTGTTGGCTGTTAAACTAGATGCCTTTGTTGGCTATTCAAGTAGATGCCTTTGTTGGCTGTTGAACTAGATGCCTTTGTTGGCAGGTTTGAACCAGATGTTGAACTAGATGCCTTTGTTGGCTGCTTTGAACCATATGTTGAACTTGTTGCCTTTTGATGGTTGTTGAACTTCATGCTGGATGTTGATGGTAGTTGCACCTAAATGAGTAATAGTTGATGCCTTTTGATGGTTGTTGAACTTGAATGCATGATGTTGATGCTTGTTGAACTTGATGGTTGATGGTTGTTGAAATTGATTCTAGGGTGCCTCGACGTCAAAAAAACCACCAAAATGATTCTAGGGTGCCTCGACATCGAAAAAACCACCTAAATGAGTCTAGGGTGCCACGACGTCGAAAGAACCACCTAAATGATTCTAGGGTGCCTCGACGTCGAAAAAACCACCTAAATGAGTCTAGGGTGCCTCGACGTCGAAAAACCACCTAAATGAGTCTAGGGTGCCTCGACGTCGAAAAAACCACCTAAATGATTCTAGGGTGCCTCGACGTCGAAAAAACCACCTAAATGAGTCTAGGGTGCCACGACGTAGAAAAAACCACCTAAATGATTCTAGGGTGCCTCGACGTCGAAAAAACCCACCTAAATGAGTCTAGGGTGCCTCGACGTCGAAAAACCACCTAAATGAGTCTAGGGTGCCTCGACGTCGAAAAAACCACCTAAATGATTCTAGGGTGCCTCGACGTCAAAAAAACACCTAAATGAGTCTAGGGTGCCTCGATGTCGAAAAAACCACCTAAATGATTCTAGGGTGCCTCGACGTTGAAAAAACCACCTAAATGAGTCTAGGGTGCCTCGACGTCGAAAAAACCACCTAAATGATTCTAGGGTGCCTCGACATCGAAAAAACCACCTAAATGATTCTAGGGTGCCTCGACGTCAAAAAACCACCTAAATGAGTCTAGGGTGCCACGACGTCGACAGAACCACCTAAGTGAGTATAGGGCTATTTCAGATATACAAATCAACATCAAAATTCATCACATTCAGCATATTGGGAGATCCATACATAAGCAATACATAACTAATTAGTATCATAATTGGGGGATCCATACATGACCATTACATAACTAATATGTAGCATAACTGGGAGATCCATACATGAACATTACATAACGAATAGGTAGCATAATTTGGAGATCCATACATAACTAATAAGTAGCATAATTGGGAGATCCATACAGGACCATTACATAACTAATAAGGAGATCCATACATGACCATAAACTCCATGACCATTACTGCCCAATGTGGCTCATTCATCTAAGATTGCCTTGATCCCATTCAACTTGGCCTTAGTCTGCTCCACAACCTTCTCAATCTCATCAATATGGGCCTGCAACTTAGTCTTCTCTTCAACAAGCTTCAACTTCATGTTCCTAATGACACTGGCTTGAGATACTGTCAGGTTCTTAACCATGTCATACTTCTCCTGGAGCTTGCTCTCATCAGGCTTCCTTTCCATCTGGGCCCTCCTCTCATTCTCATCCAAAAGGGCTTGAACATCTCCAACCAACTTGTCATAACTGGCATGCAGCTTGATCTTCTCTTGTGTCAGATTGTGAACAGCAAATGAGTTCATTAGGTTGTCCTCAGTCCTATTTCTCTTGGACTCTTCATACATATCCCACAACTTGGACAGTGCATTCTCCATTGTAGCTGGCCAAGATGGATCAACCCATTCAACTAGTCCACAGTTTTTACCATCCTGTTAAATTACAGTGTTAAACAACAAGATATGAGCTACATGCCAAGATGAGTTATTTACTAATAACAAGTAGGCACTCCAACCAATACCAACAATTAGGCAATCTAAATAATGCGTGCTTACTAACTAAAAGCAACTAGGGCAGCAGTACTTAATAACAATTTTTAATAACTGCTTCCAACCCCATGCAAATGCTTGACATATAAACAAACCTCACTTGTTCACACTGTCACATGCTGACATATTAACAAATAACCTCACTTATCAACACTGTCACATGCTGACATATTAACAAATGACATCACTTATCCACACTGTCATATGCTCACATATAAACAAATGAACATACCACAACACTCTGCACAGATGCTCACATAAATACAATGACTTCACTGAGCTAATAAGCATTGGGCACATATTTAAACAGCCTAACTAACAAGCCAGATCCGCTAAATACCAAAATAGGTACTAAACAATGACCAAATGATTAGACCACAACAGCTAATTAGCAGAAATTTGACACATACCTTCAGAGCACAGGCAAGGAACCTCCTGCCAGTATGGATGCCCTCGAAAGCAACAAGTCTTTCTGCTTGCTTCCGGTGTTCATGGCACAAAACATAATCTTTGCCCTCGAATTTGGAGTCATCCGTGGTAGCAGGGATCTGCACGTGCAAAGGAAAGCAAGAGATTTGGGAAGAAAACTTCAGATCTAGCTCAAGAGGAAAATCCCCAAATCCAAACCCTAACCCTATTTCTACCAACTCACCTGCACTATGCCGTCATCTGAACCTGAGGTGGCGTACTGGTAATACCTGCCATGTGAACCTTCACTGCTGCCAGAGTCCTCACTCCAGGAAACCATGGCGACGCGGTGGCAGCGGCGGCGGTCGGAGATGTGGACGTGTCGACGATGGCGAACGAGTGGGAGCAGAGAGCGCGAGCGAATGAGGGTTGTGGTGGGTGGGCCTGTAACGACTCGAGGGGAGGGACCAGTTAAAAGGGTTCCGGCTCGAGCCGGCCCGCGCACGGCATCTCACGGCGTCTAACAAGTCAAACGGATGAATAGTTATGCCACGTCGACAAATGCGTGTCCCACCTGTCATAATCCCACTTAAAACGAGTGAACCGAGCGACTTGTGGTTTTTGCAAAAAATTAGCCCCGGAATTAGTGTTTTTGGGCACAAAACTAGAGACTTGTGATTTCTGCAACACTAGCCTTCAATGTCGATGTTTTTTGCAATTCACTCCTCTCTCTCTTCCGATTTAGAGAGATCATCAACCAATGTAGATTGTGAGTGAAAGACATGAGTTTTGTGGATACAAAACTATCCAATGAAATATTCCTCACTTGTTCAACTCCAATTATTGTATTACCCTTTCTTTCATTGGACATGCACATGATGCATGTAAAATAAGATGCATGCATGACCACTAATTCTCTTTCTCTCATCTCTATAAATTAACAGAATTGCTTCATGGACAACACATTAGGCACAATCGCGAACAATACAACGTCCCCAACAACACTAGCATCAGCTAGAAAAGGAAAACGAATGACCCCAACATGCAGGCTCGCGGTTGGCCCTATTGGGGATCGTAGCATAAATTTAAAATTTTCTATGCGTCACCAAGATCAATCTATGGAGTAATCTAGCAACGAGGGGAAAGGGAGTGCATCTACATACTCTTGTAGATCGCTAAGCGGAAGCGTTGCAAGAACGCGGATGAAGGAGTCGTACTCGTAGCGATTCAGATCGCGGTTGATTCCGATCTAAGCGCCGAACCACGGCGCCTCCGTGTTCAACACACGTGCAGCCCGGTGAGGTCTCCTACACCTTGATCCAGCAAGGGGAGAAGGAGAGGTTGGGGAAGACTCCGTCTAGCAGCAGCACGACGGCATGGTGGTGGTGAAGGAGCGCGGGACTCCAGCAGGGCTTCGCCAAGCACTACGAGAGACGAGGAGGGAGAGGGGTAGGGCTACGCCAATAGGGGAAGAACTTCGTGTGTTGGGCTGCTCCTTTGCCTCCACTATATATAGGGGGAGAGGGAGGGCTGCGCCCCCACCTAGGGTTTCCTCCCTAGGGGTGGCGGCACCCCTAGATCCCATCTAGGGTGGCGGCCACAAGGGGGAGAGGGGGAGGCGCACCTGAGGTGGGCCTTAGGGCCCATCTGCCCTAGGGTTTGCCCTCCTCCCCTCTTGGAGGCGCCTTGGGCTTTGGTGGGAGGCGCCCCAGCCCACCTAGGGGCTGGTCCCTTCCCACTATTGGCCCATGTAGGCCTCCGGGGCTGGTGGACCCCCGGACCCCTCCGGTGGTCCCGGTACACTACCGGTGATGCCCGGAACACTTCCGGTGGCCAAAACCATACTTCCTATATATCAATCTTCACCTCCGGACCATTCCGGAACTCCTCGTGATGTCCGGGATCTCATCCGGGACTCCGAACAACATTCGGTAACCGTGTACATACTTTCCCTATAACCCTAGCATCATCAAACCTTAAGTGTGTAGACCCTACGGGTTCGGGAGTCATGCAGACATGGCCGAGACAACTCTCCGGCCAATAACCAACAGCGGGATATGGATACCCATGTTGGCTCCCACATGCTCCACGATGATCTCATCGGATGAACCACGATGTCAAGGATTCAATCAATCCCATATACAATTCCCTTTGTCTATCGGTACGATACTTGCCCGAGATTCGATCGTCGGTATCCCCATACCTTGTTCAATCTCGTTACCGGCAAGTCTCTTTACTCGTTCTGTAACACATCATCCCGTGATCAACTCCTTGGTCACATTGTGCACATTATGATGATGTCCTACCGAGTGGGCCCAGAGATACCTCTCCGTTACACGGAGTGACAAATCCCAGTCTTGATTCGTGCCAACCCAACAGACACTTTCGGAGATACCCGTAGTGCACCTTTATAGCCACCCAGTTACGTTGTGACGTTTGGCACACCCAAAGCACTCCTACGGTATTCGAGAGTTGCACAATCTCATGGTCTAAGGAAATGATACTTGACATTAGAAAAGCTTTAGCATACGAACTACACGATCTTGTGTTAGGCTTAGGATTGGGTCTTGTCCATCACATCATTCTCCTAATGATGTGATCCCATTATCAACGACATCCAATGTCCATGGTCAGGAAACCGTAACCATCTATTGATCAACGAGCTAGTCAACTAGAGGCTTACTAGGGACTTGGTGTTGTCTATGTATCCACACATGTATCTGAGTTTCCTATCAATACAATTCTAGCATGGATAATAAACGATTATCATGAACAATGAAATATAATAATAACTAATTTATTAGTGCCTCTAGGGCATATTTCCAACAGTCTCCCACTTGCACTAGAGTCAATAATCTAGTTCACATCGCCATGTGATTAACACTCACAGGTCACATCGCCATGTGACCAACATCCAAAGAGTTTACTAGACTCAATAATCTAGTTCACATCACTATGTGATTAACACTCAATGAGTTCTGGGTTTGATCATGTTATGCTTGTGAGAGAGGTTGTAGTCAACGGGTCTGCCATATTCAGATCCCTATGTATTTCGCAAAACTTTATGTCATATCATAGATGATGCTACCACGTTCCACTTGGAGCTATTCCAAATTGTTTCTCCATTATGCGTATCCGGTATCTCTACTTAGAGCTATCCGGATAGGTGTCAAGCTTGCATCGACGTAACTCTTTACGTCGAACTCTTTATCACCTCCATAACCGAGAAACATTTCCTTATTCCTCTAAGGATAATTTTGACCGCTATCTGGTGATCTACTCCTAGATCACCTTTGTACCCTCTTGCCAGACATGTGGCAAGGCACACATCTGGTGCGGTACTCAGCATGGCATACCGTATAGAGCCTATGACAAAAGCATAGGGGACGACCTTCGTCCTTCCTCTTTCTTCTGTCGTGGTCAATCTTTGAGTCTTACTCAACTTCACACCTTACAACTCAGGTAAGAACCCCTTCTTTGACTGATCTATTTTGAACTCCTTCAAAAACATGTCAAGGTGTGCGTTCTTTGAAAGTACCATCAGGTGTCTTGATCTATCTCTATAGATCTTGATGCCCAGTATGTAAGCAGCTTTATCCAGGTCTTCCTTTGAAAATCACTCTTCAAACAACCGTTCATGCTTTCCAGAAATTATACATCATTTCGAATCAACAATATGTCATCCACATATACTTATCAGAAATGTTGTAGTGCTCCCACTCACTTTCTTGTAAATACAAGTTTCTAGCAAACATTGCATAAACCTAAAAGCTTTGATCACTCCATCAAAGCATATATTCTGACTCCGAGATGCTTGCTCTAGTCCATAGAAGGATCGCTGGAGCCAGCATACATTTTAGCATCCTTAGGATCGACAAAACTTTAATTGTATCACATACAACTTTTTCTTACGAAAACTGGTAAGAAAACTTGTTTTTTCACATCCATCTGTCAGATTTCATAATCGAAAAATACAGCTAATGCTAACATGATTCCGACGGACTTAAGCATCGCTACGGGTGAGAAATTCTCATCGTAGTCAACTCCTTGAACTTGTGAAAAGACTCTTTCCCACAAGTCGAGCTTCATAGACGGTAACATTACCGCCCACGTCCGTCTTCTTCTTAAAGATCCATTTATCTCAATGGCTTGCCGATCATCGGGCAAGTCCACCAAAGTCCATACTTTGTTCTGATACATGGATCCTATCTCGGATTTCATGGCTTCTAACCATTTGTCGAAATACGGGCCCACCATTGCTTCTCCATAGCTCGTAGGTTCATTGTTGTCTAACAACATGATATCTAAGACATGATTACCGTACCACTCAGGAGTAGTACATATCCTTGTCGACCTACGAGGTTCGATAGCAACTTGATCTGAAGCTTCATGATCACTATCATTAACTTCCTATTCAACAGACGTAGGTGCCACAGAAAACATCTTTCTGTGTTGCATCACTTTCTGGTTGAAATAAAGGTTCGACAACCTCATCAAGTTCTATCTTCCTCCCACTCAATTCTTTTGAGAGAAACTCCTTCTCGAGAAAGGACCCGTTCTTAGCGACAAACAATTTGCCCTCGGATCTGAGATAGAAGGTATACCCAACTGTCACCTTTGGGTATCCTATGAAGATGTGTTTGTCCGCTTTTGGGTTCGATCTTCTCCGGCTAAAGCCTTAAGCATCGCAGCCCCAAACATTAAGAAACGACAATTTTTTTGGTTTCTTGCCAAACCAATGTTCATACGACGTCGTCTCAACGGACTTATATGGTGTCCTATCTAAAGTGAATGCAGCTGTCTCTAACGCATATCCTCAAAATGAAAACGGTAGATCGGTAAGAGACATCATAGATCGCACCATATCTCATAAGGTTCGATTACGACGTCCGGACACACCATTTCCCTATGGTGTTCCAGGTGGCTTCAACTATGAAACAATTCTACAATGTCTTAAGTGATTTCCAAACTCATAACTCAGAAATTCTCATCGATCAGATCGTAGGATTTTGATCTTCTTGTTATGATGATTCTTAACTTCACTCTGAAATCGCTTGAACTTTTCAAACGTTTCAGACTTGTGCTTCATTAAGTAAATATACCTATATCTACCCAAATCTCAGTGAAGATGAGAAAATAGCGATATCCCCCACACGCTTCAATTCTCATTGGATCACACGCATCAGCATGCATGATTTCCAACAAGTCACTTGCCTGTTTCATTGTACCTGAAAACGGGGTCTTAGTCATCCTTCCCATGAGGCATGGCTCACATGTGTCAAGCGATTCAAAATCAAGTGACTCCAAACATCCATCGATATGGAGTTTCTTCATGCATCTTACGCCAATATGACCTAAGCGGGAGTGCCACAAGAAAGTGGTACTATCATTATTAACTCTACATCTTTTGGCGTGAACATGTGTATTACCATGACCGAGATTCAATGAACCATTCACATAGGGTGCATGACCATGAAAGGTATTATTCATGTAAACAGAATAACCAGTATTCTCTAACTTAAATGAATAACCGTATTGCAATGAACATGATCTAATCATATTCATGCTCAACGTAGACACCTGATAACATTTATCTAGGTTCAATACTAATCCCGAAGGCAGATGGAGCGTGCGATGGTGATCTCATCAACTTTGGAAACACTTCCAACACACATCGTCACCTCGCCCTTAGCCAGTCTTCGTTTAGTCCGTAGCCTTTGCTTCAAGTCACCAATAATTGCAACTGAACCAGTATCCAATACCCAGGTGCTACCAGGAGTACTAGTGAGGTACACATTAATAACACATATATACTTTGTTGAAGTTGCCAGCCTTCTTATCTACCATGCATTTGGGGTAATTCCGCTACCAGTGACCGTTCCCCTTACAATAGAAGCACTTAGTCTCAGGTTTGGGTTCAACCTTGGGTTCCTTCACTGGAGCGGCAACTGGTTTGCCATCCATGAAGTTTCCCTTCTAGCCCTTGCCCTTCTTGAAACCAGTGGTCTTGTTAAACCATCAACACTTGATGCTCCTTCTTGATTTCTACCTTTTGCGGTCTTAAGCACCGTGAACAGCTCCGGGATCAACTCCATCCCTTGCATGTCATAGTTCATCACGAAGATCTAGTAGCTTAGTGATAGTGACTAGAGAACTCTATCGATCACTATCTTATCTGGAAGTTTAACTCCCACTTGATTTAAGTGATTGTAGCACCCAGACATTCTGAGCGCATGCTCACTAGCTAAGCTATTCTCCTCCATCTTGTTGGCAAAAGAACTTGTCAGAGGTCTCATACCTCTCAACACGGGCATGAGCCTGAAATCCAATTCCAGCTCTTGGAACATCTCATATGTCTTATGGCGTTCAAAACGTCATTGTAATCCCGATTCTAAGCCGTAAGTATGGTGCACTAAACTATCAAGTAGTCATCAGGACGTGTCTGTCAGGTGTTCACAACATCCACAGACGACGTTGTAGGGGTTTGCACATTGAGCGGTGCATCAAAAACGTAAGACTTCTGTGTAGCAGTGAGGACACTCCTCGGACTACGGACCCAGTCCGCATCATTGCTTACAATATCTTTCAACTTGGTTTTTTCTCTAGGAACGTATTGAAACAGGGAGCTACAACATGAGCCATTTATCTACAACATATTTGCAAAGACAATTTAGACTATGTTCATGATAATTAAGTTCATTGAATCAAATTATTTAATGAACTCCCACTCAGATAGACATCCCTCTAGTCATCTAAGTGAAACATGATCCGAGTCAACTAGGCCGTGTCCGATCATCACGTGAGACGGACTAGTCAACATCGGTGAACATCTTCATGTTGATCGTAACTTCTATACGACTCATGCTCGACCTTTCGGTCTTCCGTGTTCTGAGGCCATGTCTGTACATGCTAGGCTCGTCAAGTCAACCTAAGTGTATTGCGTGTGTAAATCTGGCTTACACCCGTTGTATTCGAACGTTGGAATCTATCACACCCGATCATCATGTGGTGCTTCGAAACAACGAACCTTCGCAACGATGCAAAGTTAGGGGGAACACTTTCTTGAAATTATTACGAGGGATCATCTTATTTAAGCTACCGTCGTTCTAATCAAATAAGATGTAAAACATGATAAACATCACATGCAATCAAATAGTGACATGATATGGCCAATATCATTTTTGCTCCTTATGATCTCCATCTTTGGGGATCCATGATCATCGTTGTCACCGGCATGACACCATGATCTCCACCATCATGATCTCCATCATCGTGTCTTCTTGAAGTTGTCTCGTCATCTATTACTTCTACTACCATGGCTAACGCTTTAGCAATAAAGTAAAGTAATTACATGACGTTTATGTTGACATGCAGGTCATAAATAAATTAAGACAACTCCTATGGCTCCTGCCAGTTGTCATACTCATCGACATGCAAGTCATGATTCCTATTACAAGAACATGATCAATCTCATACATCACATATATCATTCATCACATCCTTTTGGCCATATCACATCACGTGACAGATGCTACAAAAACAAGTTAGACGTCCTCTAATTGTTGTTGCAAGTTTTTTTACACGGCTGCTATAGGTTTCTAGCAAGGACGTTTCTTACCTACGCCAAAACCACAACGTGATATGTCAATTTTTATTTACCCTTCATAAGGACCCTTTTCATCGAATCCGATCCGACTAAAGTGGGAGAGACAGACACCCGCTAGCCACCTTATGCAACTAGTGCATGTCAGTCGGTGGAACCAGTCTCACGTAAGCGTACGTGTAAGGTCGGTCCAGGCCGCTTCATCCCACGATGCCGCCGAATCAAGCTAAGACTAGTAACGGCAAGTAAATTGACAATATCGACGCCCACAACTGCTTTGTGTTCTACTCGTGCATAGAAACTACACATAGACCTAGCTCATGATGCCACTGTTGGGGATCGTAGCATAAATTTAAAATTTTCTACGCATCACCAAGATCAATATATGGAGTAATATAGCAACGAGGGGAAAGGGAGTGCATCTACATACCCTTGTAGATCGCTAAGCGGAAGCGTTGCAAGAACGCGGATGAAGGAGTCGTACTCATAGCGATTCAGATCGCGGTTGATTCCGATCTAAGCGCCGAACCACGGCGCCTCCGCGTTCAGTACACGTGCAGCCCGGTGACGTCTCCTACACCTTGATCCAGCAAGGGGAGAAGGAGAAGTTGGGGAAGTGAAAGCACAAGTGCTCCCTAGGTGGTTTTGATAATTGATGACAACATATCTCTTGTTGGACTAACATTTCTATCTAGCATGTTTCAGATAAGTTCAACAATGGAGTGGCATGGACTAAAGGTTGTGGGAACTCCTTCAAGATGCTAAGGACAAAGGATTGGCTAAAGCTTCAAGCTCAAGACTCTTCATTTTACATTTTAGTGATCCAAGATCACATTGAGTCCATAGGAAAAGCCAATACTATCAAGGAGGGATGAGGTGTTGCTTAATGAGCCTCTTGCTTCATGTGCTTAATGATATGCTCCAAAATCCTCAGCTACTTTCCCACTTCCACATATGACCTAAACCCAAAGCCAAACTCGGACCTACCGATTATTCCTATCCGGCGCCACCGAGTTTCACTTGTCATAAGCCACTGCCAAACCCTAGCAATTCGGTTCTACCGATAGGGATCTCGGTCTCACCGAGATGGGATTGCAAACTCTCTGTTTCCCTTTCGTAACTTTTTGGTCTCACCGAAAGAGCGAATCGGTCCCATCGAGATTGCAACGTAAACTCTCCGTTTCCCTTTTGTAACTTTTCGGTCTCACCGAAAGAGCAAATCGGTCCCACCGAGTTTGCCTGACCAACTCTCTGGTTAGCTTATTACCAAACTCGGTCTCACCGAGTTTGTGTAATCGGTCTCACAGAGATTATGTTATGCCCAAACCCTAACCATATCGGTCCTACCGAGTTGCATGTCAGTCCCACCGAAAATCTCTAACGGTCACTAGGTTTACCTTTTCGGTCCGACTGAGTTTGTTGATTCGGTCCCACCGAGATTGGAAAACTGTGTGTAACGGTTGGATTTTGTGTGGAGGCTATGTATACCCCTCCACCTCCTCTTCATTCGTGGAGAGAGCCATCAGAAGACATACACAATTCCAACTCATATGTTCTGAGAGAGAACCACCTACTCATGTGTTGAGACCAAGATATTCCATTCCTACCATATGAATCTTGATCTCTAGCCTTCCCCAAGTTGCTTTCCACTCAAATATTCTTTCCACAAAATCCAAATCCTATGAGAGAGAGTTGAGTGTTGGGGAGACTATCATTTGAAGCACAAGAGCAAGGAGTTCATCATCAACACACCATTTGTTACTTCTTGGAGAGTGGTGTCTCCTAGATTGGCTAGGTGTCAGTTGGGAGCCTCCGACAAGATTGTGGAGTTGAACCAAGGAGTTTGTAAGGGCAAGGAGATCGCCTACTTCGTGAAGATCTACCGCTAGTGAGGCAAGTCCTTCGTGGGCGATGGCCATGGTGGGATAGACAAGGTTGCTTCTTCGTGGACCCTTCGTGGGTGGTTGCTTCTTCATGGACCCTTCGTGGACTCGCGCAACCATTACCCTTCATGGGTGGAGCCCTCCGTGGACTCGCGCAACCGTTACCCTTCGTGGGTTGAAGTCTCCATCAACGTGGATGTAGGATAGCACCACCTATCCGAACCACGGGAAAAACATCCGTGTCTCCAATTGCGTTTGAATTTTCCAAACCCTTCCCCTTACATTCTTGCAAGTTGCATGCTTTACATTCCGCTGCTCATATACTCTTTGCATGCTTGCTTGATATGTATTGTGTATGTTGAAATTGTGCCTAAAACTCCACTCAAACCAAAAAGGCCTAAAAATTGCAAATTTAGCACTAAGTGTCTAATCACCCCCTCTCTAGACACATCTACTTCTAGATCCTACAGGAAGACTCCGTCCAGCAGCAGCACGATGGCGTGGTGGTGGTGGAGGAGCGCGGGACTCCAGCAGGGCTTCGCCAAGCACTACGAGAGACGAGGAGGGAGAGGGGTAGGGCTACGCCAACAGGGGAAGAACTTCGTGTGTTGGGCTGTCCCTTTGCCTCCACTATATATAGGGGGAGAGGGAGGTCTGCGCCCCCACCTAGGGTTTCCTCCCTAGGGGTGGCGGCAGCCCTAGATCCCATCTAGGGTGGCGGCCACAAGGGGGAGAGGGGGAGGCGCACCTGAGGTGGGCCTTAGGGCCCATCTGCCCTAGGGTTTGCCCTCCTCCCCTCTTGGAGGCGCCTTGGGCTTTGGTGGGAGGCGCCCCAGCCCACCTAGGGGCTGGTCCCTTCCCACTATTGGCCCATGTAGGCCTCCGGGGCTGGTGGACCCCCGGACCCCTCCGGTGGTCCCGGTACACTACCGGTGATGTCCGGAACACTTCCGGTGGCCAAAACCATACTTCCTATATATCAATCTTCACCTACGGACCATTCCGAAACTCCTCGTGACGTCCGGGATCTCATCCGGGACTCCGAACAACATTCGGTAACCGCGTACATACTTTCCCTATAACCCTAGCGTCATCGAACCTTAAGTGTGTAGACCCTATGGGTTCGGGAGTCATGCAGACATGGCCGAGACAACTCTCCGGCCAATAACCAACAGCGGGATCTGGATACCCATGTTGGCTCCCACATGCTCCACGATGATCTCATCGGATGAACCACGATGTCAAGGATTCAATCAATCCCGTATACAATTCCCTTTGTCTATCGGTACGATACTTGCCCGAGATTCGATCATCGGTATCCCCATACCTTGTTCTATCTCGTTACCAGCTAGTCTCTTTACTCGTTCCGTAACACATCATCCCGTGATCAACTCCTTGGTCACATTGTGCACATTATGATGATGTCCTACCGAGTGGGCCCAGAGATACCTCTCCGTTACACGGAGTGACAAATTCCAGTCTCGATTCGTGCCAACCCAACAGACACTTTCGGAGATACCCGTAGTGCACCTTTATAGCCACCCAGTTACGTTGTGACGTTTGACACACCCAAAGCACTCCTACGGTATCCGGGAGTTGCACAATCTCATGGCCTAAGGAAATGATACTTGACATTAGAAAAGCTTTAGCATACGAACTACACGATCTTGTGCTAGGCTTAGGATTGGGTCTTGTCCATCACATCATTCTCCTAATGATGTGATTCTGTTATTAACGACATCCAATGTCCATGGTCAGGAAACCGTAACCATCTATTGATCAACGAGCTAGTCAACTAGAGGCTTACTAGGGACATGGTGTTGTCTATGTATCCACACATGTATCTGAGTTTCCTATCAATACAATTCTAGCATGGATAATAAACGATTATCATGAACAATGAAATATAATAATAACTAATTTATTATTGCCTCTAGGGCATATTTCCAACAGGCCCTCCACGTACGAACATGCAATTAAATGTGGCATGAGTCTCAATGCTCTTTGACTCAATTGGACTCAAAGTAAGCATAATATAAAGAAAATCCAATTTTTTTGAGATGTGCCCTTTAAACCGGAAATGGGGGAATATATCTATATATATGCCTACTAATGAAGGGACGTGCGTTTCTCTGTTTTTTTGTCTGTTTAGCATATATGAATTTTTTTCCGTACCTACGCTAGGTGGTACTAAATTTTTTTGTCTGTCCACACATAAATAAATATTCGGGTTGGGCATCCAAACCATGCATTGAGAGGCCTGCTTAGCATATTTTTTTCCTTCGATTAGGCTGAAGGAAATATGCCCTAGAGGCAATAATAAAGTTATTATTTTATATTTCCTTATTCATGATAAAGGTTTATTATTCATGCTAGAATTGTATTGATCGGAAACCTTAATACATTTGTGAATACATAAACAAGCACTGTGTCCCTAGTGAGCCTCTACTAGACTAGCTCGTTGATCAAAGATGGTTAAGGTTTCCTAAACATGGACATGAGTTGTCATTTGATAACGGGATCCCATCATTAGAAGAATGATGTGATGTACAAGACCCATCCGTTAGCTTAGCATAATGATCGTTCAGTTTTATTGCTATTGCTATCTTCATGTCAAATACATATTCTTTCGACTATGAGATTATGCGACTCCCCGATACCGAAGGAATGCCTTGTGTGCTATGAAACTCACAACGTAACTGGGTGATTATAAAGATGCTCTACATGTATCTAAGAAGGTGTTTGTTGAGTTGGCATAGATTGAAATTAGGATTTGTCACTCTGAATATCAGAGAGGTATCTGTGGTCCCTCTCGGTAATACACATCATAAGCTTGCAAGAAAACGACTAAGGAGTTAGTCACGAGGTGATGTATTACAAAACGAGTAAAGAGACTTTCCAAGAACGAGATTGAACTAGGTATGAAGATACCGACGATCGAATCTCGGGCAAGTAACATACCGATAGACAAAGGGAATTACTTATGTTGTCATAACGGTTCGACCGATAAAGATGTTCGTAGAATATGTAGGAGCCAATATGGGCATCCAGGTTCCGCTATTGGTTATTGACCGAAGAGGTGCCTCGGTCATCTCTACATAGTTCTTGAACCCATAGGGTCCGCACGCTTAACGTTCGATGACGATATAGTTGTTGGAGAACGCAGTATTTCAAAAAATTTCCTACGATCATGCAAGATCTATCTAGGAGATGCATAGAAATGAGAGGGGAAGAGTATGTATGTACCCTCGTAGACCGAAAGCGAAAGCGTTGTGAAACGCGGTTGATGTAGTCGAATGTTTTCACGATCCAACCGATCAAGTACCGAACACACGGCACCTCCGCGATTTGCACACGTTCAGCTCGGTGACGTCCCTCGTGCTCTTGATCCAGTTGAGGCCGAGGGAGAGTTTCGTCAGCATGACGGCGTGATGAAGTTACCGATGCAGGGCTTCGCCTAAGCACTACAACGATATGACCGAGGTAGAATTCTGTGGAGGGGGGCACCACACACGGGTAAACAATCAACTTGTGTGTCTATGGGGTGCCCCCTCCCCCATATATAAAGGAGTGGAGGAGGGGAGGGTCGGCCCTCTCATGGCGCGCCCAAGGGAGGGGTCCTACTCCCAGTAGGAGTAGGTTTCCCCCTTCCCTAGTTGGAGTAGGAGAAGAAGGAAGAGGGAGAGGGAGAGAAGGAAAGGGGGGCTGGCCCCCCTCCCAATTCGGATTGGGCTTTGGGGGGGGGGCTCCCCCACCTTGGCCGCCTCCTCCTCTCTCCCACTAAGGCCCATTGACTCCCCCGGGGGTTCCGGTAACCCCCCGGTACTCCGGTAAATGCCCAAACTCATCTGGAACAATTTCGATGTCCAAACATAGCCTTCCATTATATCGATCTTTATGTCTCGACCATTTAGAGACTCCTTGTCATGTCCGTGATCACATCCGAGACTTTGAACTACCTTCGGTACATCAAAGCAAATAAACTCATAATACCGATCGTCATCGAACGTTAAGCATGCGGAACCTACGGGTTTGAGAACTATGTAGACATGACCGAGACTCACTTCTAGTCAATAACCAATAGCGGAACCTGGATGCTCATATTGGCTCCTACATATTCTACGAAGATCTTTATCGGTCAAACAACATAACAACATACGTTGTTCCCTTTGTCATCGGTATGTTACTTGCCTGAGATTCGATCGTCGGTATCACCATAACTAGTTCAATCTCGTTACCGGCAAGTCTCTTTACTCGTTCCGTAATGCATCATCCCACAACTAACTCATCAGCCACATTGCTTGCAAGGCTTATAGTGATGTTCATTACCGAGAGGGCCCAGAGATACCTCTCCGACAATCGGAGTGACAAGTCCTAATCTCGATCTATGCCAACTCAAGAAGCACCATTGGAGACACCTGTAGAGCATCTTTATAATCACCCAGTTACGTTGTGACGTTTGATAGCACACAAGGTGTTCCTCCGGTATTCGGGAGTTGCATAATCTCATAGTCAGAGGAACATGTACAAGTCATGAAGAAAGCAATAGCAATAAACTAAATGATCATCGTGCTAAGCTAACAGATGGGTCATGTCAATCACATCATTCTCTAATGATGTGATCCCGTTCATCAAATGAAAACTCATGTCTATGGCTAGGAAACTTAACCATCTTTGATTAACGAGCTAGTCAAGTAGAGGCATACTAGTGACACTCTGTTTGTCTATGTATTCACACATGTACTAAGTGTCTGGTTAATACAATTCTAGCATGAATAATAAACATTTATCATGATATAAGGAAATATAAACAACAACTTTATTATTGCTTCTAGGGCATATTTCCTTCAGTCTCCCACTTGCACTAGAGTCAATAATCTAGTTCACATCATCATGTGATTTAACACCAATAGTTCACATCTTTATGTGATTAGTTCACATCTCCATGTGACTAATACACAAAGGGTTTACTAGAGTCAATAATCTAGTTCACATCGCTATGTGATTAACACCCAAAGAGTGATAATGTTTTGCTTGCGAGAGAAGTTTAGTCAACGGGTCTGCCACATTCAGAGCCGTATGTATTTTGCAAATTTTCTATGTTTACAATGCTCTGCACGGAGCTACTCTAGCTAATCGCTCCCACTTTCAATATGTATCTAGATCGAGACTTAGAGTCATCTAGATCGGTGTCAAAGATTGCATCTACGTAACTCTTTACGACAAACTCTTTGTCACTTCCGTAACCAAGAAACATTTCCTTATTCCACTAAGGATAATTTTGACCAATGTTTAGTGATCCACTCCTGGATCACTATTGTACCCTCTTGCCAAACTCATGGTGAGGTACACAATAGGTCTGGTACACAACATAGCATACTTTATAGAACCTATGATTGAGGCATGGGGAATGACTTTTCATTCTCTTTCTATTTTCTGCCATGGTCGGGTTTTGAGTCTTTACTCAACTTCACACCTTGCAACACAGGCAAGAACTCCTTCTTTGACTATTCCATTTTGAACTACTTCAAAAACTTGTCAAGGTATGTACTCATTGAAAATATATCAAGCATCTTGATCTACCTCTATAGATCTTGATGCTCAGTATGTACGTAGCTTCATTGAGGTCTTTCTTTGAAAAACTCCTTTCAAACACTCATTTATGCTTTCCAGAAAATTCTACATTATTTTCGACCAACAATATGTCATTCACATATACTTATCAGAAATGTTGTAGTGCTCCCACTCACTTTATTGTAAATACAGGCTTCACCAGTATGCTTTGATCACTTTATCAAGGCATATATTCCAACTCCGAGATGCTTGCACCAGTCCATAGATGGATCGCTGGAGCTTGCACACTTTGTTAGCACCTTAAGATTGACAAAACCTTCTTGTTGCATCATATACAGCTCTTTTTTATAAGAAATCCATTATGGAATGTAGTTTTGACATCCATTTGCCAGATTTCATAAAATGTGGCAATTGCTAACATGATTCGGACAGACTTTAAGCATCGATACGTGTGAGAAAATCTCATCATAGTCAACATCTTGAATTTGTCAAAAACCCTTTTTGACAAGTCAAGCTTTGTAGATTGTAACACTACTATCAGCGTCCGTCTTCCTCTTGAAGATCCATTTATTCTCAATGGCTTGCCGATCAACAGGCAAGCCCACCAAAGTCCACACTTTGTTTTCATACATGGATTCTATCTCAGATTTCATGGCATCAAGCCATTTTGCGGAATCTGGGCTCATCATCGCTTCCTTATAGTTCGCAGGTTCGTCATGGTCAAGTAACATGACCTCCAGACCAGGACTACCGTACCACTCTGGTGCGGATCTTACTCTGGTTGACCTATGAGGTTCGATAGTACCTTGATCAGAAGTTTTCTGATCATCATCATTAGCTTCCTCACTAATTGGTGTAGGAATCACTGGAACTGATTTCTGTGATGAACTACTTTCCAATAAGGGAGCAGGTACAATTACATCATCAAGTTCTACTTTCCCCCACTCACTTCTTTCAAGAGAAACTCCTTCTCTAGAAAGGATCCACTCTTAGCAACAAAGATCTTTCCTTAGGATCTGTGATAGAAGGTGTACCCAACAGTTTCTTTTGGGTATCCTATGAGGACGCACTTCTCCGATTTGGGTTTGAGCTTATCAGGTTGAAACTTTTTCACATAAGCATCGCAACCCCAAAATTTTAAGAAACGACAACTTAGGTTTCTTGCCAAACCATAGTTCATACGGTGTCGTCTCAACGGATTTAGATGGTGCCCTATTTAACGTGAATGTAGCTGTCTCTAATGTATAACCCCAAAACGATAGTGGTAAATTGGTAAGAGACATCATAGATCGTACCTATCTAATAAAGTACGGTTATGACGTTCGGACACACCATTACGCTGTGGTGTTCCAGATGGCGTGAGTTGTGAAACTATTCCACATTGTTTCAAATGAAGACCAAACTCATAACTCAAATATTTGTTTCTGTGACCAGATCGTAGAAACTTTATTTTCTTATTACGATGATTTTCCACTTCACTCTAAAATTCTTTGAACTTTTTGTTGGGGAACGTAGTAATTTCAAAAAAATTCCTACGCACACGCAAGATCATGGTGATGCATAGCAACGAGAGGGGAGAGTGTAGTATACGTACCCTTGTAGACCGGCAACGGAAGCGTTGACACAACGTAGAGGAAGTAGTCGTACGTCTTCCCGATCCGACCGATCCAAGTACCGAACGTACGACACCTCCGAGTTCTGCACACGTTCAACTCGGTGACGTCCCTCGAGCTCCAATCCAGCCGAGTGTTGAGGGAGAGTTTCATCAGCACGACGACATGATGACGGTGATGATGTTCTACCGATGCAGGGCTTCGCCTAAGCACCGCTACGATATGACCGAGGTGGAATATGGTGGAAGGGGCCACCGCACACGGCTAAGGAACGATCACGAAGATCAACTTGTGTTTCTTGGGGTGCCCCCTTGCCACCGTATATAAAGGAGGGAGAGGGGGAGGTGCGGCCAGCCCTAGGGGTGCGCCTGGAGGAGTCCTACTCCCACCGGGAGTAGGACTCCCCCCTCTTGCCTTTTTGGAGAAGGAAAGGGGAAGGGGAAAAGAGGAAAGGGGGCGCCGCCCCCCTTCCTTGTCCTACTCGGACTAGGGGGGAGGGGGCGCGCGGCCTGCCCTGGCCGGACCTCCTCTTCTCCCTTAGGGCCCATGTAGGCCCATTAACCCCCCCCCCCCCCCGGGGGGGGGGGGGTTCCGGTAACCCCCGGTACTCCGGTAAAATCCTGATTTCACCCGGAACATTTCCGATATCCAAATATAGGCTTCCAATATATCAATATTTATGTCTCGACCATTTCGAGACTCCTCGTCATGTCCGTGATCACATCCGGGACTCCGAACAACCTTCGGTACATCAAAACACAAAAACCCTAATTACGATCGTCACCAAACTTTAAGCGTGCAGACCCTACGGGTTCGAGAACTATGTAGACATGACCAAGACACGTCTCCGGTCAATAACCAATAGCGGAACCTGGATGCTCATATTGGCTCCTACATATTCTACGAAGATCTTTATCGGTCAGACCGCATAACAACATACGTTGTTCCCTTTGTCATTGGTATGTTACTTTCCCGAGATTCGATCGTCGGTATCTCAATGCCTAGTTCAATCTCGTTACCGGCAAGTATCTTTACTCGTTCTGTAATACATCATCCTGTAACTAACTTATTAGTTGCAATGCTTGCAAGGCTTGAGTGATGTGCATTACTAATAGGGCCCAGAGACACCTCTCCGACAATCGGAGTGACAAATCCTAATCTCGAAATACGCCAACCCAACAAGTACCTTTGGAGACACCAGAGCACCTTTATAATCACCCAGTTACATTGTGACGTTTGGTAGCACACAAAGTGTTCCTCCGGTAAACGGGAGTTGCATAATCTCATAGTCATAGGAACATGTATAAGTTATGAAGAAAGCAATAGCAACAAACTAAATGATCAAGTGCTAAGCTAACGGAATGGGTCAAGTCAATCACATCATTCTCCTAATGATGTGATCCCGTTAATCAAATGACAACTCATGTCTATGGCTAGGAAACATAACCATCTTTGATCAACGAGCTAGTCAAGTAGAGGCATACTAGTGACACTCTGTTTGTCTATGTATTCACACATGTATTATGTTTCCGGTTAATACAATTCTAGCATGAATAATAAACATTTATCATGATATAAGGAAATAAATAATAACTTTTATTATTGCCTCTAGGGCATATTTCCTTCAGTCTCCCACTTGCACTAGAGTCAATAATCTAGATTACACAGTAATGATTCTAACACCCATGGAGCCTTGGTGCTGATCATGTTTTGCTCGTGGCAGAGACTTAGTCAGCGGGTCTGCAACATTCAGATCCGTATATATCTTGCAAATTTCTATGTCTCCCACTTGGACTAAATCCTGAATGGATTTGAAGCGTCTCTTGATGTGCTTGGTTCTCTTGTGAAATCTGGATTCCTTTGCCAAGGCAATTGCACCAGTATTGTCACAAAAGATTTTCGTTAGACCCGATGCACTAGGTATGACACCTAGATTAGATATGAACTCCTTCATCTAGACTCCTTCATTTGCTGCTTCCGAAGCAGCTATGTACTCCGCTTCACATGTAGATCCCGCCACGACGCTTTGTTTAGAACTGCATCAACTGATAGCTCCACCGTTCAATGTAAACACGTATCCGGTTTGCGATTTAGAATCGTCCGGATCAGTGTCAAAGCTTGCATCAACGTAACCATTTACAATGAGCTCTTTGTCACCTCCATATACGAGAAACATATCCTTAGTCCTTTTCAGGTACTTCAGGATGTTCTTGACCGCTGTCCAGTGATCCACTCCTGGATTACTTTGGTACCTCCCTGCTAGACTTATAGCAAGGCACACATCAGGTCTGGTACATAGCATTGCATACATGATAGAGCCTATGGCTGAAGCATAGGGAACATCTTTCATTTTCTCTCTATCTTCTGCGGTGGTCGGACATTGAGTCTTACTCAACTTCACACCTTGTAACACAGGCAAGAACCCTTTCTTTGCTTGATCCATTTTGAACTTCTTCAAAATTTTGTCAAGGTATGTGCTTTGTGAAAGTCCAATTAAGCGTCTTGATCTATCTCTATAGATCTTAATGCCTAATATATAAGCAGCTTCACCGAGGTCTTTCATTGAAAAACTCTTATTCAAGTATTCCTTTATGCTATCCAGAAATTCTATATCATTTCCAATCAATAATATGTCATCCACATATAATATTAGAAATGCTACAGAGCTCCCACTCACTTTCTTGTAAATACAGGCTTCTCCAAAAGTCTGTACAAAACCAAATGCTTTGATCACACTATCAAAGCGTTTATTCCAACTCCGAGAGGCTTGCACCAGTCCATAAATGGATCGCTGGAGCTTGCACACTTTGTTAGCTCCCTTTGGATCGAAAAAACCTTCTGGTTGCATCATATACAACTCTTCTTCCAGAAATCCATTCAGGAATGCAGTTTTGACATCCATCTGCCAAATTTCATAATCATAAAAAGCGGTAATCGCTAACATGATTCGGACAGACTTAAGCATCGCTACGGGTGAGAAGGTCTCATCATAGTCAATCCCTTGAACTTGTCGAAAACCTTTCGCAACAAGTCGAGCTTTGTAGACAGTAACATTACGGTCAGCATCAGTCTTCTTCATGAAGATCCATTTATTCTCAATTGCTTGCCGATCAACGGGCAAGTCAACCAAAGTACACACTTTGTTCTCATACATGGATCCCATCTCAGATTTCATGGCTTCTAGCCATTTTGCGGAATCTGGGCTCACCATCACTTCTTCATAGTTCGTAGGTTCATCATGATCTAGTAGCATGACTTCCAGAACAGGATTACCGTACCACTCTGGTGCGGATCTTACTCTGGTTGATCTACGAGGTTCGGTAGTAACTTGATATGAAGTTTCATGATCATTATCATTAGCTTCCTCACTAATTGTATAGGTGTCACAGAAACCAGTTTCTGTGATGTACTACTTTCCAATAAGGGAGCAGGTACAGTTACCTCATCTAGTTCTACTTTCCTCCCACTCTCTTCTTTCGAGAGAAACTCCTCTAGAAAGGATCCATTCTTAGCAACAAATATCTTGCCTTCAGATCTGTGATAGAAGGTGTACCCAACAGTCTCCTTTGGGTATCCTATGAAGACACATTTCTCCGATTTGGGTTCGAGCTTAGCAGGTTGAAGCTTTTTCACATAAGCATCGCAGCCCCAAACTTTCAGAAACGACAACTTTGGTTTCTTGCCAAACCATAGTTTATAAGGCGCCGTCTCAACGGATTTTGATGGTGCCCTATTTAACATGAATGCGGCCGTCTCTAAAGCATAACCCCAAAACGATAGCGGTAAATCTGTAAGAGACATCATAGATCGCACCATATCTAGTAAAGTACGATTACGACGTTCGGACACACCATTACGCTGTGGTGTTCCGGGTGGCGTGAGTTGCGAAACTATTCCGCATTGTTTCAAATGTAGACCAGACTCGTAACTCAAATATTCTCCTCCACGATTAGATCATAGAAACTTTATTTTCTTGTTACGATGATTTTCAACTTCACTCTGAAATTCTTTGAACTTTTCAAATGTTTCAGACTTATGCTTCATTAAGTAGATATACCCATATCTGCTTAAATCATCTGTGAAGGTGAGAAAATAACAATATCTGCCACGAGCCTCAACATTCATTGGACCACATACATCTGTATGTATGATTTCCAACAAATCTGTTGCTCTCTCCATAGTACCGGAGAACGGCGTTTTAGTCATCTTGCCCATGAGGCACGGTTCGCAAGTACCAAGTGATTCCAAAAGTCCATTAGTATGGAGTTTCTTCATGTGCTTTACACCGATATGACCTATGGTTCCAAAAGTCCATCAGTATGGAGTTTCTTCATGTGCTTTACACCGATATGACCTAAACGGCAGTGCCACAAATAAGTTGCACTATCATTATCAACTCTGCATCTTTTGGTTTCAACATTATGAATATGTGTATCACTACTATCAATTTTCATCAAAAATAGACAACTCTTCAAGGGTGCATGACCATAAAAGATATTACTCATATAAATAGAACAACCATTATTCTCTGATTTAAATGAATAACCGTCTCGCATCAAAGAAGATCCAGATATAATGTTCATGCTCAACGCTGGCACCAAATAACAATTATTTAGGTCTAATACTAATCCCGAAGGTAGATGTAGAGGTAGCGTGCCGACCGCGATCACATCGACTTTGGAACCATTTCCCACGCACATCGTCACCTCATCCTTAGCCAATCTTCGCTTAATCCGTAGCCCCTGTTTCGAGTTGCAAATGTTATCAACAGAACCAGTATCAAATACCCAGGTGCTACTGCGAGCATTAGTAAGGTACACATCAATAACATGTATATCACATATACCTTTGTTCACTTTGCCATCCTTCTTATCTGCCAAATACTTGGGGCAGTTCCGCTTCCAGTGATCGGTCTGCTTGCAGTAGAAGCACTCAGTCTCAGGCTTAGGTCCAGACTTGGGTTTCTTCTCCTGAGCAGCAACTTGTTTGCTGTTCTTCTTGAAGTTCCCCTTCTTCTTCCCTTTGCCCTTTTTCTTGAAACTGGTGGTCTTATTGACCATCAACACTTGATGCTCCTTCTTGATTTCTACCTCCGCGGCTTTTAGCATCGCGAAGAGCTTGGGAATAGTCTTATTCATCCCTTGCATATTATAGTTCATCATGAAGCTTTTGTAGCTTGGTGGCAGTGATTGAAGAACTCTGTCAATGACACTATCAACAGGAAGATTAACTCCCAGTTGAGTCAAGTGATTATGATACCCAGAAATTTTGTGTATATGTTCACTGACAGAACTATTCTCCTCCATCTTGCAGCTATAGAACTTATTGGAGACTTCATATCTCTCAATCCGGGCATTTGCTTGAAATATTAACTTCAACTCCTGAAACATCTCATATGCTCCATGACGTTCAAAACATCGTTGAAGCCCCGGTTCTAAGCCGTAAAGCATGGCACACTGAACTATCGAGTAGTCATTAGCTTTGCTCTGCCAGACGTTCATAACATCTGGTGTTGCTCCTGCAGCAGGCTTGGCACTTAGCGGTACATCCAGGACGTAATTCTTCTGTGCAGCAATGAGGATAATCCTCAATTTACGGACCCAGTCCGTGTAATTGCTACCATCATCTTTCAACTTTTCTTTCTCAAGGAACGCATTAAAATTCAACAGAACAACAACACGGGCCATCTATCTACAATCAAACATAAACAAGCAAGATACTATGAGGTACTAAGTTCATGATAAATTTAAGTTCAATTAATCATATTACTTAAGAACTCCCACTTGGAAAGATATCCCTCTAATCCTCTAAGTGATCACGTGATCCAAATCAACTAAACCATGTCCGATCATCACGTGAGATGGAGTAGTATCAATGGTGAACATCACTATGTTGATCATATCTACTATATGATTCACGCTCGACCTTTAGGTCTCCGTGTTCCGAGGCCATATCTGTTATATGCTAGGCTCATCAAGTTTTAACCTGAGTATTCCGCGTGTGCAACTGTTTTGCACCCCTTGTATTTGAACGTAGAGCCTATCACACCCGATCATCACGTGGTGTCTCAGCACGAAGAAATTTTGCAACGGTGCATACTCAGGGAAAACACTTACTTTGATAATTTAGCGAGGGATCATCTTATAATGCTACCGTCAATCAAAGCAAGATAAGATGCATAAAAGATAAACATCACATGCAATCAATATAAGTGATATGATATGGCCATCATCATCTTGTACTTATGATCTCCATCTCCGAAGTACCGTCATGATCACCATCATCACCGGCGTGACACCTTGATCTCCATCGTAGCATCTTTGTCGTCTCGCCAATCTTATGCTTCCACGACTATCGCTACCGCTTAGTGATAAAGTAAAGCATTACAGCGCAATTGCATTGCGTACAATAAAGCGACAACCATATGGCTCCTGCCAGTTGCCGATAACTCGGTTACAAAACATGATCATCTCATACAATAAAATTTAGCATCATGTCTTGACCATATCACATCACAACATGCCCCGCAAAAACAAGTTAGACGTCCTCTACCTTGTTGTTGCAAATTTTACGTGGCTGCTACGGGCTTAGCAAGAATCGTTCTTACCTACGCATCAAAACCACAACGATAGTTTGTCAAGTTGGTGCTGTTTTAACCTTCGCAAGGACCAGGCGTAGCCACACTCGGTTCAACTAAAGTTGGAGAAACTGACACCCGCCAGCCACCTGTGTGCAAAGCACGTCGGTAGAACCAGTCTCGCGTAAGCGTACGCGTAATGTCGGTCCGGGACGCTTCATCCAACAATACCGCCGAACCAAAGTATGACATGTTGGTAAGCAGTATGACTTATATCGCCCACAACTCACTTGTGTTCTACTCGTGCATAACATCAACGCATAAAACCTGGCTCGGATGCCAATGTTGGGGAACGTAGTAATTTCAAAAAAATTCCTACGCACACGCAAGATCATGGTTATGCATAGCAATGAGAGGGGAGAGTGTATTCTACGTACCCTCGTAGACCGGCAACGGAAGCGTTGACACAACATAGAGGAAGTAGTCGTACGTCTTCCCGATCCGACCGATCCAAGTACCGAACGTACGGCACCTTCGAGTTCTGCACACGTTCAACTCAGTGACGTCCCTCGAGCTCCGATCCAGCCGAGTGTTGAGGGAGAGTTTCGTCAGCACGACGTCGTGATGACGGTGATGATGTTCTACCGATGTAGGGCTTCGCCTAAGCACCGCTACGATATGACTGAGGTGGAATATGGTGGAAGGGGGCACCGCACACGGCTAAGGAATGATCACGAAGATCAACTTGTGTGTCTTGGGGTGCCCCTTGCCCCCGTATATAAAGGAGGGAGAGGGGGAGGTGCGGCCGGCTCTAGGGGTGCGCCTGGAGGAGTCCTACTCCCACCGGGAGTAGGACTCCCCCCTCTTGCCTTGTTGGAGAAGGAAAGGGGAAGGGGAAAAGAGGGAAGGGGGGTGCCGCCCCCATCCTTGTCCTATTCGGACTAGGGGGGGAGGGGGCGCGCGGCCTGCCCTGGCCGGCCCTCCTCTTCTCCCTTAGGGCCCATGTAGGCCCATTAACCCCCCGAGGGGGGGGGTCCGGTAAGCCCCCGGTACTCTGGTAAAATCCCGATTTCACCCGGAACTTTTCGGATATCCAAATATAGGCTTCCAATATATCAATCTTTATGTCTCGACCATTTCGAGACTCCTCGTCATGTCCGTGATCACATCCGGGACTCCGAACAACCTTCGGTACATCAAAACACAAAAACCCTAATTACGATCGTCACCGAACTTTAAGCGTGCGGACCCTACGGGTTCGAGAACTATGTAGACATGACCGAGACACGTCTCCGGTCAATAACCAATAGCGGAACCTGGATGCTCATATTGGATCCTACATATTCTCCGAAGATCTTTATCGGTCAGATCTCATAACAACATACGTTGTTCCCTTTGTCATTGGTATGTTACTTGCCCGAGATTCGATCGTCGGTATCTCAATACCTAGTTCAATCTCGTTACCGCAAGTCTCTTTACTCGTTCCGTAATACAACATCCCGCAACTAACTTATTAGTTGCTATGCTTGCAAGGCTTGAGTGATGTGCATTACCGAGAGGGCCCAAAGATACCTCTCCAACAATCGGAGTGACAAATCCTAATCTCGAAATACGCCAACCCAACAAGTACCTTTGGAGACACTTGTAGAGCACCTTTATAATCACCCAGTTACGTTGTGACGTTTGGTAGCACACAAAGTGTTCCTCCGGTAAACGGGAGTTGCATAATCTCATAGTCATAGGAACATGTATAAGTTATGAAGAAAGCAATAGCAACAAACTAAACGATCAAGTGCTAAGCTAACGGAATGGGTCAAGTCAATCACATCATTCTCCTAATGATGTGATCCCGTTAATCAAGTGACAACTCATGTCTATGGCTAGGAAACATAACCATCTTTGATCAACAAGCTAGTCAAGTAGAGGCATACTAGTGACACCCTGCTTGTCTATGTATTCACACATGTATTATGTTTTCGGTTAATACAATTCTAGAATGAACAATAAACATTTATCATGATATAAGGAAATAAATAATAACTTTTATTATTGCCTCTAGGGCATATTTCCTTCACTTTTCAAATGTTTCAGACTTATGTTTCATCAAGTAGATATACCCATATCTGCTCAAATCATCTGTGAAGGTCAGAAAATAACGATACCCGCCGCGAGCCTCAACACTCATTGGACTGCACACATTAGTATGTATTATTTCCAACAAGTCTATTGCACGCTCCATTCTTCCGAAAAACGGAGTCTTAGTCATCTTGCCCATGAGGCATGGTTCGCAAGCATCAAGTGATTCATTATCAAGTGATTCCAAAAGTCCATCAGCAGGGAGTTTCTTCACGCGCTTTACACCAATATGACCTAAACGGCAGTGCCAGATATAAGTTGCACTATCATTATTAACTTTGTATCTTTTGGCTTCAATATTATGAATATGTGTATCATTATGACCGAGATTCAATAAACCATTTATATTGAGTGTATGACCATAGAAGGTTTTATTCATGTAAACAGAACAACAATTATTCTTTGACTTAAATGAATAACCGTATTGCAATAAACATGATTCAATCATATCCATGCTCAACGCAAACACCAAATAACTTTTATTTTAGGTTCAACACTAATCCAGAAGGTAAAGAGAGTGTGCGATGGTGATCTTATCAACCTTGGAATCACTTCCGACTCACATCATCACCTCGCCCTTAACTAGTCTCTGTTTATTGTGCAACTCCCGTTTCGAGTTACTACTCTTAGCAACTGAACCAGTATCAAATACTGAGGGGTTACTATAAACACTAGTAAAGTACACATCAATAACATGTATATCAAATATACCTTTGTTCACTTTGCCATCCTTCTTATCCACCAATTATCTAGGGTAGTTCCACTTCCAATGACCATTTCTTTTGCAGTAGAAGCACTCAATTTCAGGCTTGGGTCTAGCTTTGGGCTTCTTCATGGGAGAGGCAACTTGCTTGCCATTCTTCTTGAAGTTCCCTTTCTTTCCCTTTCCCTTTTACTTGAAACTAGTGGTATTGTCAACCATCAAAACTTGATGCTTTTCTTTATTTCCACCTTCGTTGATTTCAGCATCGCGAAGAGCTCGGGAATCGTTTTCGTCACCCCTTACATATTATAGTTCATCACGAAGTTCCAGTAACTTGGTGATAGTGACTAGAGAGCTCTGTCAATCACTATCTTATCTGGAAGATTAACTCCCACTCGATTCAAGCAATTGTAGTACTCAGACATTCTGAGCACATGCTCACTGATTGAGCTATTCTCCTCCATCTTGTAGGCAAAATACTTGTCAGAGGTCTCATACCTCTCGACTCGGGCATGAGTCTGAAATACCAATTTCAGCTCTTGGAACATCTTATATGCTCTGTGGCGTTCAAAACATTTTTGAAGTCCTGGTTCTAAGCCGTAAAGCATGGCGCACTAAACTATCAAGTAGACATCATACCGAGCTTGCCAAACGTTCATAACATCTGCATCTGCTCCCGCAATAGGTCCGTAACCTAGCAGTGCATCAAGGACATAATTCTTCCGTGCAACAATGAGGATAATCCGCAGATCACGGAGCAAGTCCGCATCATTGCTACTAACATCTTTCAACATAGTTTTCTCTAGGAACATATCATAAATAATGTTGTGGAACACAATAATTTCAAAAAAATTCCTATGCACACGGAAGATCTATCATGGTGATGCATAGCAATGAGAGGGGAAGAGTGTTGTCCACGTACCCTCATAGACCGTAAGCGGAAGCATTATGACAATGTGGTTGATGTAGTTGTACGTTTTCATGATCCGACCGATCCTAGTACCGAAAGTACGACACCTCCGTGATCTGCACATGTTCGGCTTGGTGACGTCCCATGAACTCTCGATCCAGCCAAGTGTCGAGGGAGAGCTTCGTCAGCACGACGGTGTGATGATGGTGATGATGATGATGCTACCGCCGCAGGGCTTCGCCTAAGCGCTATGATGATATGACTGAGGTGGATTATGGTGGAGGGGGGCACCGCACAGGACTAAGGATCAATGATCAACTTGTGTGTCTATGGGGTGCCCCTCCCCCGTATATAAAGGAGTGGAGGAGGGGGAGAGGGCCGGCCTCCTACGCGTGCCCAAGGGGGGGAGTCCTACTCCCGGTGGGAGTAGGATTCCCCCTTCCCTAGTAGGAGTAGGAGAGGGAAGGAAGGGGGAAAAGGAGAGAAGGAAAGGGGGCCGCCACCCTTCCCAATTTGGATTGGGCTTGGGGGGGGGAGCCCCCACCTTGGCCGCCTCCTCCTCCTTTCCACTATGGCCCATTAAGGCCCATTGACTCCCGGGGGTTTCCGGTAACCCCCCCGGTACTCCGGTATATGCCCGAACTCTTTCGAAACCTTTCCGATGTCCAAACATAGTCATCCAATATATCGATATTTATGTCTCGACCATTTGTAGACTCCTTGTCATGTCCGTGATCACATTCGGGACTCTGAATTCCTTTGGTACATCAAAACACATAAACTCATAATACCGATCGTCACCGAACGTTAAGCGTGCGGATCCTACGGGTTCAAGAACTATATAGACATGACCGAGACACGTCTCCGGTCAATAACCAATAGCGGAACCTAGATGTTCATATTGGCTCCCACATATTCTACGAAGATCTTTATCGGTCAAACCACATAACAACATATGTTGTTCCTTTTGTCATCGGTATGTTACTTGCCCGAGATTCGATCGTCGGTATCTCAATACCTAGTTCAATCTCGTTACTGGTAAGTCTCTTTACTCGTTCTATAATGCATCACCCCGCAACTAACTCATTAGTCACATTGCTTCCAAGGCTTATAGTGATGTGCATTACCGAGAGGGCCCAGAGATACCTCTCCGGTACTCGGAGTGAAAAATCCTAATCTCGATCTATGCCAACTCAACAAACACCATCAGAGACACCTGTAGAGCATCTTTATAGTCACCCAGTTACGTTGTGATGTTTTATAGCACACTAAGTGTTCCTCCGGTATTCGGGAGTTGCATGATCTCATAGTCATAGGAACATGTATAAGTTATGGAGAAAGCAATAGCAACAAACTAAACGATCATCGTGCTAAGCTAACGGATGGGTCAAGTCAATCACATAATTCTCTAATGATGTGATCCTGTTAATCAAATGACAACTTATGTCTATGGTCAGGAAACATAACCATCATTGATTCAACAAGCTAGTCAAGTAGAGGCATCTAGTGACACTCTGTTTATCTATGTATTCACACTTGTACTAAGTTTCCTGTTAATACAATTCGAGCATGAATAATAAATATTTATCATGATATAAGGAAATATAAATGACAAGTTTATTATTGCCTCTAGGGCATATTTCCTTCAGTCTCCCACTTGCACTAGAGTCAATAATCTAGTTCACATCGTCATGTGATTTAACACCAATAGTTCACATCTTTATGTGATTAGTTCACATCTCCATGTGACTAACACCCAAAGGGTTTACTAGAGTCAATAATCTAGTTCACATCGCTATGTGATTAACACCCAAAGAGTGATCATGTTTTGCTTGTGAGAGAAATTTAGTCAACGGGTCTGCCACATTCAGAGCCGTATGTATTTTGCAAATTTTCTATGTCTACAATGCTTTGCATGGAGCTACTCTAGCTAATTGCTCCCACTTTCAATATGTATCTAGATCGAGACTTAGAGTCATCCAGATCGGTGTCAAAGCTTGCATCGACGTAACTCTTTATGACGAACTCTTTGTCACCTCCATAACCGAGAAACATTTCCTTATTCCACTAAGGATATTTTTGACCGATGTCCAGTGATCCACTCCTGGATCACTATTGTACCCTCTTGCCAAACTTATGGTGAGGTACACAATAGGTTTGGTACACAGCATAGCATACTTTATAGAACCTATGACTGAGGCATAGGGAATGACTTTTCATTCTCTTTCTATTTTCTGCTATGGTCGGGTTTTGAGTCTTTACTCAACTTCACACCAACACAGGCAAGAACTCCTTCTTTGACTGTTCCATTTTGAACTACTTCAAAATCTTGTCAAGGTATGTACTCATTGAAAAATCTTATCAAGCGTCTTGATCTATCTCTATAGATCTTGATGCTCAATGTGTAAGCAACTTCACCGAGGTCTTTCTTTGAAAAAATTTCTTATTCAAGTATCCTTTTATGCTATCCAGAAATTCAGTATCATTTTCGATCAACAATATGCTATCCACATATAATATAAGAAATGCTATAGAGCTCCCACTCACTTTCTTGTAAATACAAGCTTCTCCAAAAGTCTGTATAAAACTATATGCTTTGATCAACTCATCAAAGCGTATATTCGAACTCTGAGATGCTTGCACCAGTTCATAGATGGATCGCTGGAGCTTGCACACTTTGTTAGCACATTTAGGATTGACAAAACTTTCTTGTCGTATCATATACAACTCTTCTTTAAGAAATCCATTAAGGAATGCAGTATTGACATCCATTTGCCAGATTTCATAAAATGTGGCAATTGCTAACATGATTCAGACAGACTTAAGCATTACTACGAGTGAGAAAATCTCATCGTAGTCAACACCTTGAACTTGTCGAAAAACCTTTTTTGTGACAGTTTGAGCTTTGTAGACAGTAACACTACTATCAGCGCCCGTCTTCCTCTTGAAGATCCATTTATTCTCAATGGCTCGCCGATCATTGGGCAAGTGAATCAAAGTCCATACTTTGTTCTTTATACATGGATCCCATCTCAGATTTCATGGCCTTAAGCCATTTCGTGGAATCTGGGCTCATCATCGCTTCCTCATAGTTCATAGGTTCGTCATGCTCTAGTAACATGACTTCCAGAAAGGATTACCGTAGCACTCTAGCGCGGACCATACTCTGGTTGTCCTACGAGGTTCGGTAGTAACTTGATCTGAAGTTTCATGATCATCATCATTAGCTTCACTAATTGGTGTAAAAATCACTAGAACTGATTTCTGTGATGAACTACTTTCCAATTCGGGAGAAGGTACAATTACCTCATCAAGTTCTATATTTCTCCCATTCACTTCTTTCAAGAGAAACTTCTTCTCTAGAAAGGATCCACTCTTAGCAACAAAGATCTTGCCTCTCGGATCTATGATAGAAGGTGTACCCAACAGTTTCTTTTGGGTATCCTATGATGATGTACCTTTCCGATTTCGGTTTGAGCTTATCAGGCTGAAACTTTTTCACATAAGCATCACAACCCCAAACTTTAAGAAATGATAGCTTAGGTTTCTAGCCAAACCATAGTTCATACGGTGTCGTCTCAATGGATTGGACGGTGCCCTATTTAACGTGAATGTAGTTGTCTCTAATGCATAACCCAAAAACGATAGTGGTAAATCGGTAAGAGACATCATAGATTGCACTATATCCAATAAAGTACGTTTATGACGTTCGGAAACACCATTATGCTGTGGTGTTCCACGTGGCGTGAGTTGTGAAACTGTTCCACATTGTTTCGAATGAAGACCAAACTCGTAACTCAAATATTCACCTCCGTGATCAGATTGTAGAAACTTTATTTTCTTGTTACGATGAATTTTCACTTCACTCTGAAATTCTTTGAACTTTTCAAATGTTTCAGACTTATGTTTCATTAAGTAGATATACCCATATTTGCTCAAATCATCTATGAAGGTCAGAAAATAACGATACCCGCCGCGAGCCTCAACACTTATCGGATCGCATACATTAGTATGTTTTATTTCCAATAAGCCAGTTGCTCGCTCCATTGTTCCGGAGAATGGAGTCTTAGTCATCTTGCCCATGAGGCATGGTTCGCAAGAATCAAGTGATTCATAATCAAGTGATTCCAAAAGTCCATCAGCATGGAGTTTCTTCATGCGCTTTACACCAATATGACCTAAACGGTAGTGCCACAAATAGGTTGCACTATCATTATTAACTTTGCATCTTTTGGCTTCAATATTACGAATATGTGTATCACTACAATCGATATTCAATAAACCATTCACCTTGGGTGTATGACCAGAAAAGGTTTTATTCATGTAAACAGAATAACAATTATTCTTTGACTTTAATGAATAACCGTATTGCAATAAACATAATCCAATCATATTATGCTCAACGCAAACACCAAACAACATTTATTTTAGGTTCAACACTAATCCCGAAGGTAAAGGGAGTGTGCGATGGTAATCTTATCAACCTTGGAATCATTTCCAACACACATCGTCACCTCGTCCTCAACTAGTCTTTGTTTATTTTGCAACTCCCGTTTCGAGTTACTACACTTAGCAACTGAACTAGTATCAAATACTGAGGGGTTTGCTATAAACACTAGTAAAGTACACATCAATAACATGTATATCAAATATACCTTTGTTCACTTTGCCATCCTTCTTATCTGCCAAGTATCTAGGGTAGTTCCACTTCCAGTGACCATTTCATTTGCAGTATAAGCACTCAGTTTCAGGCTTGGGTCTAGCTTTGGGCTTCTTCATGGGAGTGGCAACTTGCTTGCCATTATTCTTGAAGTTCCCTTTCTTTCCCTTGCCCTTTTATTTGAAACTAGTGGTCTTGTCAACCATCAACACTTGATGCTTTTCTTGATTTCTACCTTCGTCGATTTCAGCATTGTGAAGAGCTCGGGGAATCGTTTTCGTCATCCCTTGCATATTATAGTTCATCACGAAGTTCTAGTAACTTGGTGATAGTGACTAGAGAACTTTATCAATTACTATCTTATTTGGAAGATTAACTCCCATTTGATTCAAGCAATTGTAGTACCCAGACAATCTGAGCACATGCTCACTGGTTGAGCTATTCTCCTCCATCTTGTAGGCAAGGTACCGTCAGAGGTCTCATACCTCTCGACATGAGCATGAGTATGAAATACCATTTTCAACTCTTAGAACATCTTATATGTTCCGTGACATTTCAAAACATTTTTGAAGTCCTAGTTCTAAGGCGTAAAGCATGGTGCACTAAACTATCAAGTTGTCATTATACCGAGCTTTGCCAAACGTTCATAACGTCTGCATCTGCTCCTGCAATAGGTCCGCCACCTAGCGGTGCATCAAGGACATAATTCTTCTGTGCAGCCATGAGGATAATCCTCAGATCATGGGCCCAGTACGCATCATTGCTACTATCATCTTTCAACTTATTTTTCTCTCGGAACATATAAACAATAAACGGGGAGCTACATTGCAAGCTATTGATCTACAACATAGATATGCAAAAAGTATCAGGACTAAGTTCATGATAAATTAAGTTCAATTAATCATATTAATTAAGAAATCCGACTTAGATAGACATCCCTCTAATCATCTAAGTGATCACGTGATCCATATCAACTAAACCATGTCGGATCATCACGTGAGATGGAGTAGTTTTCAATGGTGAACATCACTACGTTGATCATATCTACTATATGATTCACGCTCGACCTTTCGGTCTCAATGTTCCGAGGCCATATCTGCATATGCTAGGCTCGTCAAGTTTAACCCTAGTATACTGCACGTGCAAAACTGGCTTGCACCCGTTGTATGTGAATGTAGAGCTTATCACACCCGATCATCATGTGGTGTCTCGGCACGACGAACTGTAGCAACGGTGCATACTCAGGGAAAACACTTATACCTTGAAATTTAGTGCGAGATCATCTTATATAATGCTACCGCCATACTAAGCAAAATGAGATGCATAAAAGATAAACATCATATGCAATCAAAATATGTGACATGATATGGCCATTATCATCTTGTGCCTTTGATCTCCATCTCCAAAGTACTGTCATGATCTCCATTGTCGCCGGCATGACACCATGATCTCCATCATCTTGATCTTTATCAATGTGTCGTCACATGGTCGTCTGCCAACTATTGCTTTTGCAACTATTGCTATCGCATAGCGATAAAGTAAAGCAATTATATGGTGCTTGCATCTTATGCAATAAAGAGATAACCATAAGGCTCCTGCCAGTTGCCGATAACTTTAACAAAACATGATCATCTCATACAACAATTTATATCTCCTCATGTCTTGACCATATCACATCACAACATGCCCTGCAAAAACAAGTTAGACGTCCTCTACTTTGTTGTTGCAAGTTTTACGTGTCTGCTACGAGCTTGTAGCAAGAACCGTTCTTACCTACGCATCAAAACCACAACGTAGTATAGTGATTTCTTTTTGATCTTCAGAAAGAACCCTGTTCATTGAAACCGATTCAACTGAAGTTGGAGAAACAGACACCCACTAGCCACCTGTGTGCGAAGCATGTCGGTAGAACCAGTCTCGCGTAAGAGTACGCGTAATGTCGGTCTGAGCCGCTTCATCCAATAGTATCGCCGAATCAAGAATCAACTAGTGACGGCAAGCAATATGTATATACCCACACCCACAACTCCTTTGTGTTCTACTCGTGCATATAACATATATGCATAGACCTGGCTCGGATGCCACTTTTGGAGAACACAGTAATTTCAAAAAAACTCCTATGCACATGCAAGATCTATCATGGTGATGCATAGCAACGAGAGGGGAAGAGTGTTGTCCACGTGCCCTCGTAGACCATAAGCGGAAGCGTTATGATAACACGGTTGATGTAGTCGTACATCTTCATGATTCGACCGATCCTAGTATCAAAAGTACGACACCTCCGCGATCTGCACATGTTCGGCTCGGTGACGTCCCATGAACTCTCCATCTAGCTGAGTGTGGAGGGAGAGCTTCGTCAGCAGGACGGCGTGATGATGGTGATGATGATGCTACCGTCGCAGGGCTTTGCCTAAGCACTACGATGATATGACCGAGGTGGATTATGGTGGAGGGGCGCACCGCACACGACTAAGGGATCAATGATCAACTTGTGTGTCTATGGGGTGCCCCCTCCCCCATATATAAAGGAGTGGAGGAGGGGGAGAGGGCCGGCCTCCTAGGTGCAGCCAAGGGGGGAGTCCTACTCCCGGTGGGAGTAGGATTCCCCCTTCCCTAGTTGGAGTAGGAGAGGTAAGGAAAGGGGGAGAAGGAGAGAAGGAAAGGGGGGCCGTCCCCCTTCCCAATTTGGCTTGGGCTTTGGGGGGGCACCCCCACCTAGGCCGCCTCCTCCTCCTTTCCACTATGGCCCATTAAGGCCCATCGACTTCCCGGGGGGTTTCGGTAACCCCCCGGTACTCCAGTATATGCCCGAACTCTTTCAAAACCTTTCCGATGTCCAAACATAGTCATCCAATATATCGATCTTTATGCCTCGACCATTAGAGACTCCTCGTCATGTCTGTGATCACATCTGGGACTCCGAACTACCTTCGGTACATCAAAACACATAAACTCATAATACCGATCGTCACCGAACGTTAAGCGTGCGGACCCTACGGGTTCGAGAACTAAGTAGACATGACTGAGACACGTCGGTGTTCGATAACCAATAGCAGAACCTGGATGTGCATTTTGGCTCCCACATATTCCACGAAGATCTTTACCGGTCAAACCGCATAACAACATACGTTGTTCCTTTTGTCATCAGTATGTTACTTGCCCGAGATTCCATCATCAGTATCTCAATACCCAGTTCAATCTCGTTACCGGCAAGTCTATTTACTCGTTACGTAATGCATCATCCCACAACTAACTCATTAGTCACATTGCTTGCAAGGATTATAGTGATGTGCATTACCGAGAGGGCCCAGAGATACCTCTCCAATACTCGGAGTGACAAATCCTAATCTCGATCTATGCCAACTCAACAAACATCATCGGAGACACCTGTAGAGCATCTTTATAGTCACCCAGTTACGTTGTGACGTTTTATAGAACACTAAATGTTCCTCCGGTATTCGGGAGTTGCATGATCTCATAGTCATAGGAACATGTATAAGTTATGGAGAAAGCAATAGCAACAAACTAAACAATCATTGTGCTAAGCTAACGGATGGGTCAAGTCAATCACATCATTATCGAATGATGTGATCCCGTTAATGAAATGACAACTCATGTCTATGGTCAGGAAATATAACCATCATTGATTCAACGAGCTAGTCAAGTAGAGGCATACTAGTGACACTCTGTTTGTCTATGTATTCACACATGTACTAAGTTTCCAGTTAATAGAATTCTAGCATGAATAATAAATATTTACCATGATATAATGAAAGATAAATGACAACTTTATTATTGCCTCTAGGGCATATTTCCTTCAAATAAAACGGGGAAGCTATACGCAAGCAATTGATCTACAACATAGATATGCAAATACTATCAGGACTATGTTCATGATAAATTTAAGTTCAATTAATCATATTACTTAAGAACTCCCACTTAGATAGACATCCCTTTAATCATATAAGTGATCACGTGATCCATATCAACTAAACCATGTCCGATCATCACGTGAGATGGAGTAGTTTTCAATGGTGAACATCACTATGTTGATCATATCTACTATATGATTCACGCTCGACCTTTCGGTCTCAGTGTTCCGAGGCCATATCTGCATATGCTAGGCTCGTCAAGTTTAACTCGAGTATTCTGCATGTGCAAAACTGGCGCACCCGTTGTATGTGAACGTAGAGCTTATCATACCCGATCATCACGTGGTGTCTCAACACAAAGAACTGTCGCAACGGTGCATACTCTGGGAGAACACTTATACCTTGAAATTTTAGTAAGGGATCATCTCATAATGCTACCATCGTACTAAGAAAAATGAGATGCATAAAATATAAACATCACATGCAATCAAAATATGTGACATGATATGGGCATCATCATCTTGTGCCTTTGATCTCCATCTCCAAAGTACCGTCGTGATCTCCATCGTCACTGGCATGACACCATGATCTCCATCATCTTGATCTTTATCAACGTGTCGTCACATGGTCGTCTCGCCAACTATTGCTTTTGCAACTATTTCTATCACATAGCGATAAAGTAAAGCAATTATATATCGCTTGCATCTTATGCAATAAAGAGACAACCATAAGGCTCCTGCCAGTTGCCGATAACTTTAAAAAAATGATCATCTTATACAACAATTTATATCTCATCATGTCTTGACCATATCACATCACAACATGCCCTGCAAAAATAAGTTAGACGTCCTCTACTTTGTTGTTGCAAGTTTTACATGGCTGCTACGGGCTTAGCAAGAACCGTTCTTACCTACGGCATAAAAACCACAACGTGGTATAGTGATTGCTTTTTGATCTTCAGAAAGAACCCTATTCATTGAATCCGATTCAACTAAAGTTGGAGAAACTGACACCCACTAGCCACCTGTGTGCAAAGCACGTCGGTAGAACCAGTCTCATGAACGCCGCCATGTAATGTCGGTCTAGGCCGCGTCATCCAACAATACCGCCGAATCAACAAACAACTAGTGATGGCAAGCAATATGTATATACCCACGCCCACAACTCATTTGTGTTCTACTCATGCATATAACATCTACGCATAGACCTGGCTCTGATGCCACTGTTGGAGAACGCAGTATTTCAAAAAAATTCCTACGGTCAAGCAAGATCTATCTAGGAGATGCATAGCAACGAGAGGGGAAGAGTATGTCTACGTACCCTCGTAGATCGAAAGAGGAAGCGTTATGAAACGCGATTGATGTAGTCGAACGTCTTCACGATCCAACCAATCAAGTACCGAACGCACGGCACCTCCGCGATCCGCACACGTTCAACTCGGTGACATCCCTCATGCTCTTGATCCAGTTGAGGCCGAGGGAGAGTTTCGTCAGCACGACGGCATGATGACGGTGATGATGAAGTTACCGACGCAGGGCTTCACCTAAGCACTACAACGATATGACCGAGGTGGAATTCTGTGGAGGGGGAACCGCACACGGCTAAACAATCAACTTGTGTGTCTATGGGGTGCCCCCTCCCCCATATATAAAGGAGTGGAGGAGGGGAGGGCCGACCCTCTCATGGCGCGCCCAAGGGGGTGAGTCCTACTCCCAGTAGGAGTACGTTTCCCCCTTCCCTAGTTGGAGTAGGAGAAGAAGGAAGAGGGAGAGGGAGAGAAGGAAAGGGGGGCGACCCCCTCCCAATTCAGATTGGGCTTGGGGGGGCGCCCCCACCTTGGCCGCCTCCTCCTCTCTCCCACTAAGGCCGATTGACTCCCCGAGGGTTTCCGGTAACCCCCCGGTACTCCGGTAAATGCCCGCACTCATCCGGAACCATTCCGATGTCAGAACATAGCCTTACAATATATCGATCTTTATGTCTCAACCATTTCGAGACTCCCCGTCATGTCCGTGATCACATCCGGGACTCGGAACTGCCTTTGGTACATCAAAACACATAAACTCATAATACCGATCGTCATCGAACGTTAAGCGTGCGGACCCTACGGGTTCGAGAACTATGTAGACATGACCGAGACTCACTTTCGGCAATAACCAATAGCAGAACCTGGATGCTCATATTGTCTCCTACATATTCTATGAAGATCTTTATCGGTCAAACCGCATAACAACATACGTTGTTCCCTTTGTCATCGGTATGTTACTTGCCCGAGATTCAATCATCGGTATTGATGTCTACTACACAACCTTCTTCTTGTAGATGTTGTTGGGTCTCCAAGTGTAGAGGTTTGTAGGACAGTAGCAAATTTCCCTCAAGTGGATGACCTAAGGTTTATCAATCCGTTGGAGGCATAGGATGAAGATGGTCTCTCTCAAACAACCCTGCAACCAAATAACAAAGAGTCTCTTGTGTCCCCAACACACCCAATACAATGGTAAATTGTATAGGTGCACTAGTTCGGCGAAGAGATGGTGATACAAGTGGTATATGGATAGTAGATATAGGTTTTTGTAATCTGAAAATATAAAAACAGCAAGGTAACTAATGATAAAAGTGAGCACAAACGGTATTGCAATGCGTTGAAACAAGGCCTAGGGTTCATACTTTCACTAGTGCAAGTCCTCTCAACAATAATAACATAATTGGATCACATAACTATCCCTCAACATGCAACAAAGAGTCACTCCAAAGTCACTAATAGCGGAGAACAAACGAAGAGATTATTGTAGGGTATGAAACCACCTCAAAGTTATTCTTTCCAATCAATCCGTTGGGCTATTCCTATAAGTGTCACAAACAGCCCTAGAGTTCGTACTAGAATAACACCTTAAGACACAAATCAACCAAAACCCTAATGTCACCTAGATACTCCAATGTCACCTCAAGTATCCGTGGGTATGATTATACGATATGCATCACACAATCTCAGATTCATCTATTCAACCAACACATAGAACCTCAAAGAGTGCCCCAAAGTTTCTACTGGAGAATCACGACGAGAACGTGTGCCAACCCCTATGCATAGGTTCATGGGCGGAACCCGCAAGTTGATCACCAAAACATACATCAAGTGAATCACGTGGTATCCCATTGTCACCACAGATACGCACGGCAAGACATACATCAAGTGTTCTCAAATCTTTAAAGACTCAATCCAATAAGATAACTTCAAAGGGCAAACTCAATCCATTACAAGAGAGTAGAGGGGGGAAGAAACATCATAGGATCCAAATATAATAGCAAAGCTCGCGATACATCAAGATCGTATCACCTCAAGAACATGAGAGAGAGAGAGAGAGATCAAACACATAGCTAGTGGTACATACCCTCAGCCCCGAGGGAGAACTACTCCCTCCTCGTCATGGAGAGCACCGGGATGATGAAGATGGCCACCAGAGAGGGATTGCCCCCTCCGGCAGGGTGCCGGAACGGGTCTAGATTGGCTTTCGGTGGCTACGGAGGCTTCTGGCGGCGGAACTCCCGATCTATTGTGTTCTCGGATGTTTTTAGGGTATATGGAGATATATAGGCAGAAGAAGTACGTTAGGGTGGCCACGAGGGGCCCACGAGGGTGGAGGGCGCGCCCTAGGGGGGTGGGCGCGCCACCCTACCTCGTGGCTCCCTTGTTTCTTCCCTGACGTGCACTCCAAGTCTATCCGGTTGCTTTCCTTCCAAAAATAAGTTCCGTGAAGTTTCAGGTCAATTGGACTCCATTTGATTTTCCTTTTCTACGATACTCTAAAACAAGGTAAAAACAGAAACTGGCACTGGGCTCTGGGTTAATAGGTTAGTCCCAAAAATAATATAAAAGTTTGTAATAAAGCCCATAAACATCCAAAACAGTAGATAATATAGCATGGAGCAATCAAAAATTATAGATACGTTGGAGACGTATCAGCATCCCCAAGCTTAATTCCTGCTCGTCCTCGAGTAGGTAAATGATAAAAACAGAATTTTTGATGCGGAGTGCTACTTGGCATAATTTCAATGTTAAATTCTTCTTAATTGTGGCATGAATATTCAGATCCGAAAGATTCGAGATAAAAGTTCATATTGACATAAAAATAATAATACTTCAAGCATACTAACAAAGCAATTATGTCTTCTCAAAATGAAATGGCCAAAGAAAGTTCATCCCTACAAAATCATATAGTTTAGTCATGCTCCATTTTCGTCACACAAGAATGCTCTCATCATGCACAACCCCGATGACAAGCCAAGCAATTGTTTCATACTTTAGTAATCTCAAACCTATAAACTTTCACACAATATATGAGCACGAGCCATGGACATAGCACTATGGGTGGAATAGAATATAATGAGGGGGGTTATGTGGAGAAGACAAAAAAAAGTCTCACATCAACGAGGCTAATCAATGGGCTATGGATATGCCCACCGATTGATGTTGATGCAAGGAGTAGGGATTGCCATGCAACGGATGCACTAGAGCTATAAATGTATGAAATCTCAACAAAAGAAACTAAGTGGGTGTGCACCAACTTGCTTGCTCACGAAGACCTAGGGCACTTGAGGAGGCCCATTGTTGGAATATACAAGCCAAGTTCTATAATGAAAATTTCCCACTAGTGTATGAAAGTGACAAAACAAGAGACTCTCTATCATGAGTATTATGGTTCTACTTTGAAGCACAAGTGTGGCAAAGGATAGTAGCATTGTCCCTTCTCTCTTTTTCTCTCATTTTCATTTTTTGGGCCTTCTCTTTTTTATGGCCTTTCTCTTTTTCTTTTTCTTTTTTTGGGCCTTCTCTTTTTTATGGATTTTTTATTTTTATTTTTCCTCAATTAGGACAATGCTCTAGAAAATGATGATCATCACACTTCTATTTATTTACAACTCAATGATTACAACTCGATACTAGAACAAAAGATGACTCTATATGAATGCCTCCGGCGGTGTACAGGGATATGCAATGGACCAAGAGTGACATGTATGAAAGAATTATGAACGGTGGCTTTGCCACAAATACTATGTCAACTACATGATCATGCTAAGCAATATGACAATAATGAATGTGTCATGATAAACAGAATGGTGGAAAGTTGCATGGCAATATATCTCGGAATGGCTATGGAAATGCCATAATAGGTAGGTATGGTGGCTGTTTTGAGGAAGATATAAGGAGGTTTATGTGTGATAGAGCGTATCATATCACGGGGTTTGGATGCACCGGTGAAGTTTGCACCAACTCTCAATGTGAGAAAGGGCAATGCACGGTACCGAAGAGGCTAGCAAGGATGGAAGGGTGAGAGTGCGTATAATCCATGGACTCAACATTAGTAATAAAGAACTCACATACTTATTGCAAAAATCTACAAGTCATCAAAAACCTCGGCACTACGCGCATGCTCCTAGGGGGATAGATTGGTAGGAAAAGACCATCGCTCGTCCCCGACCGCCACTCATAAGGAAGACAATCAAATAACACCTCATGTTTCAAATTTGTTACATAACGTTTACCATACGTGCATGCTACGGGACTTGCAAACTTCAACACAAGCATTTCTCAATTTCACAACTACTCAACTAGCACGACTTTGATATTATTACCTCCATATCTCAAAACAATCATCAAGCATCAAACTTCTCTTAGTATTCAATACTCTATATGAAAGTTTTTACTATTCTTGGATGCCTAGCATATTAGGATTATTTAAGCAAATTACCATGCTATTCAAGACTCTCAAAATAATATAAGTGAAGCATGAGAGTTCATCTATTTCTTCAAAATAAAACCACCATTGTGCTCTAAAAGATATAAGTGAAGCACTAGAGCAAACGACAAACTAGTCTGAAAGATATAAGTGAAGATCAATGAGTAGTCGAATAATTATGCAACTATGTGAAGACTCTCTAACATTTCATAATTTAAGATCTTAGTATTTTATTCAAACATCAAGCAAAACAAACTAAAATTACATCTAAGAATGGCAAACATCATGTGAAGAAGCAACAACTTAGGATCAACCGATACTAACCGATAGTTGTTGAAGAAGAAAGGTGGGATGCCAACCGTGCATACCCAAGCTTAGACGCTTGAGACTTCTTGAAATATTATATTGGGGTGCCTTGGGCATCCCCAAGCTTGAGCTTTTGTTTCTCCTTAATTCCTCTCATATCACGGTCTCCCTAAATCTCAAAAGCTTCATCCACACAAAACTCAACAAAGACTCGTGAGATAAGTTAGTATAAACCATTGCAAAAACCTTATCATACTCTACTGTAGCAAATCACTAAAATTATTATTCAACATTTCATACTAAATGCCTCTGCATATTTAATAGTCCTATCCTCAAATAGAATCATTAAAGAAGCAAACATATGCAAACAATGCAAACATAACAGCAATCTGCCTAAACAGGACAGTCTGTAAAGAATTCAGCAACATCCATACTTACCTAGCTCCAAAAATTATGAAAGAAAATTCCCACTGTAGTAAATTTATCAGATCTTATTATGAAAAAGGTTTCAAAATTTTATCACATTCTGACTTTTCTAGGGAATTATTGCAACAGCGGTAAACTTTCTGTTTTCAAACAGCAACATGTGGACTTCTAAAATAGGCTTAGTAAAGGCTATCAATGCCACTTTTATTGAAATAAAATATGCAAAACATTGTTCTAAATAACATCAAGCAAATTATAACAAAATAAATTGACGCTCCAAGAAAAACACATATCATGCGGCGAATAAAAATATAGCTCCAAGTAAAGTTACCGATGAACGAAGACGAAAGAAGGGATGCCTTCCGGGGCATCCCCAAGTTTAGGCTTTTGGTTGTACTTGAATATTACCTTGGAGTTACCTGGGCATCCCCAAGCTTAGGCTCTTGCCACTCCTTATTCCATAGTCCATCGAATCTTTACCCAAAACTTGAAAACTTCACAACACAAAACTTAAAGTAGAAAACTCGTAAGCTCCGTTAGCGAAAGAAAACAAAACACCAATTCAAGGTACTGTAATGAACGCATTACTTATTTATATTGGTGTTAAACCTAATTTATTCCAACTTCACTATGGTTTATAAACTCTTTTACTAGCCATAGGTTCATCAAAATAAGCAAACAACACACGGAAAACAGAATCTGTCAAAAACAGAACAGTCTGTAGTAATCTGTAACTAACGCAAACTTCTGGAACCCCAAAAATTCTAAAATAAATTACTGGACGTGAGGAATTTATCTATTAATCATATGCAAAAATAATTAACTAAATATCACTCTCCAAATAAAAATGGCAGCAATTATCATGAGCGCTAAAGTTTCTGTTTTTTACAGCATGATCGCAAAGACTTTCCCCAAGTCTTCCCAACGGTTCTACTTGGCACAAACACTAATTAAACACAAAAAACACAACAATAACAGAGGATAGATAAATTATTTATTACTAAACAGGAGCAAAAAGCAAGGGACAAAAATAAAATTGGGTTGCCTCCCAACAAGCGCTATCGTTTAATGCCCCTAGCTAGGCATGATGATTTCAATGATGCTCACATAAAAGATAAGAATTGTAACATAAAGAGAACATCATGAAGAATATGACTAGCACATTTAATTCTAACCCACTTCCTATGCATAGGGATTTTGTGATCAAACAACTTATGGGAACAAGAATCAACTTGCATAGGAAGGTAAAGCAAGCATAACTTTAAGATTTTAAGCACATAGAGAGGAAACTTGATATTATTGCAATTACTACAAGCATATATTCCTCCCTCATAATAATTTTCAGTAGCATAATGAATGAATTCAACAATATAACCAGCATCTAAAGAATTCTTTTCATGATCTACAAGCATAGAAAATTTACTACTCTCCACATAAGCAAGATTCTTCTCATTCGGAATAGTGGGAGTATCATAAGAGACTCGAATACTATAAATTGTTTCCATATTAAAGTAGTAATGTTCAGAAAAAGGGGAATCATATTCATGACAAGTTTTATAAATATAATCATTACTACTTTTTATAGCATAAGTATCATCACAATAATCATCATAGGTAGGAGGCATGCTATAATCATTATAAATTTGCATATCAAAACTTGGGAGACTAAAAATATCATCTTCATTAAACGTAGCATCCCCAAGCTTAGGACAAACATTAATTGCAGAAAATATATTCTCAAAAACATCATCTTCATCAAACATAGCATCCCCAAGCTTGGGCCTTTTCATATCATAAGCATAATTACTCTCATCATTAATAGTATGGATAGCACCAATAGTATAGCAATTATCATATTCTTCCAAGCAAGTGCCAAAAAGATTTTCAAGATCATAAGAAGTATCATTATCTTCCACAATTATATTTTCATGAGGCACAATAGTAATAGGAGTAGCATTATTTGGGGGATATATCTTTTTACCTCTCTTCCTTTTTCTTTTCTTCTTCTTCACCACATCATGTGTGGGTTAAATCCTCCTTTTGGAGCTCCTTATTAATGAGATTGCTTGAATAGGAAGCTCCTCCTCGTTACCTGATTCATCATAAGAAATAATAGGAGGGTATTGGGAAGTCTCTTCCCTTTCATTAGTATTCTCTTCATCTTCTATTTCTTTTCTTTTCTTTATGTAGTTGGCAATATAAGGATTTTCAATACAATTCACTGCACAATACATATAAATTTCCTCTAGATCAAAATGAAGAACTCTATCAAGGGAAAATTTTGGAATATCCTTAGTTATACGTTTCATTTCTTCATAACCCAAGAGCAAGCTAAGTTCATTATCATGTGGAAGGGAAATCAAGTCATCACAATTTTTGGACACGATACGATCATGAAACAATTTTCATTGGAGATTTAAATGACCATGTTCATTGCAAAGTTCACAAGGGGCGCGAAAATATTGAATTTTTGAGCACAATCATCAAGACTTTCTTGCAACAATTTAGTTTCTAAGTACTTATGCCTCTTGCAATATCTATCTTCCCTATTTGGTGTGTACTTACAAACCCAATGCACTCCACAAAAATTGACATGTTTATAGGAGACATTTTCATCATAACTAGTGCAATCATCATTAGTATTATGGATATTCAAAGAATTCGTACTAACAACATTGCAATCATGCTCATCATTCACATATTTAATGCCAAGCATTCTATATAATTCTTCTTCTAGCATTTGAGCACAATTTTCCATTCCATCATACTTACGAAAGATATTAAAAAGGTGAAGCGTATGAGACAAACTCAATTCCATTTTTTATAGTTTTCTTTTATAAACTAAACTAGTGATAAAACAAGAAACTAAAAGACTAGATTGCAAGATCTAAAGATATACCTTCAAGCACTCACCTCCCCGGCAACGGCTCCAGAAAAGAGCTTGATGTCTACTACACAATCTTCTTCTTGTAGACGTTGTTGGGCCTCCAAGTGCAGAGGTTTGTAGGACAGTAGCAAATTTCCCTCAAGTGGATGACCTAAGGTTTACCAATCCGTAGGAGGCGTAGGATGAAGATGGTCTCTCTCAAACAAACCTGCAACCAAATAACAAAGAGTCTCTTGTGTCCCCAACACACCCAATACAATGGTAAATTGTATAGGTGCACTAGTTCGGCGAAGAGATGGTGATACAAGTGGTATATGGATAGTAGATATAGGTTTTTGTAATCTGAAAATATAAAAACAGCAAGGTAACTAATGATAAAAGTGAGCACAAACGGTATTGCAATGCGTTGAAACAAGGCCTAGGGTTCATACTTTCACTAGTGCAAGTCCTCTCAACAATAATAACATAATTGGATCACATAACTATCCCTCAACATGCAACAAAGAGTCACTCTAAAGTCACTAATAGCGGAGAACAAACGAAGAGATTATTGTAGGGTACGAAACCACCTCAAAGTTATTCTTTCCAATCAATACGTTGGGCTATTCCTATAAGTGTCACAAACAGCCCTATAGTTCGTACTAGAATAACACCTTAAGACACAAATCAACCAAAACCCTAATGTCACCTAGATACTCCAATGTCACCTCAAGTATCCGTGGGTATGACTATACGATATGCATCACACAATCTCAGATTCATCTATTCAACCAACACATAGAACCTCAAAGAGTGGCCCAAAGTTTCTACCATAGAATCACGACGAAAACGTGTGCCAACCCCTATGCATAGGTTCATGGGCGGAACCCGCAAGTTGATCACCGAAACATACATCAAGTGAATCACGTGGTATCCCATTGTCACCACCGATACGCACGGCAAGACATACATCAAGTGTTCTCAAATCTTTAAAGACTCAATCCGATAAGATAACTTCAAATGGGAAAATCAATCCATTACAAGAGAGTAGAGGGGGGAAGAAACATCATAGGATCCAAATATAATAGCAAAGCTCGCGATACATCAAGATCGTATCACCTCAAGAACATGAGAGAGAGAGAGAGAGATCAAACACATAGCTACAGGTACATACCCTCAGCCCCGAGGGAGAACTACCCCCTCCTCATCATGGAGAGCACCGGCATGATGAAGATGGCCACCGGAGAGGGATTGCCTCCTCCGGCAGGGTGCCGGAATGGGTCTAGATTGGCTTTCGGTGGCTACGAAGGCTTCTGGCGGTGAAACTCCCGATCTATTGTGTTCTCGGATGTTTTTAGGGTATATGGAGATATATAGGAGGAAGAAGTATGTCAGGGGGGCCACGAGGGGCCCATGAGGGTGGAGGGCGCGCCCTAGGGGGGTGGGTGTCAAAACCGGCGAATCTCGGGTAGGGGGTCCCGAACTATGCGTCTAAGGCGGATGGTAACAGGAGGCAGGGGACACGATGTTTTACCCAGGTTCGAGCCCTCTTGATGGAGGTAAAACCCTTCGTCCTGCTCGATTTATTCTTGATGATATGGGTATTACAAGAGTTGATCTACCACGAGATCGGAGAGACTAAACCTAGAAGCTAGCCTATGGCATGATTGTATGTTGTCCTACGGACGAAAACCCTCCGGTTTATATAGACACCGGAAGGGGTTAGGGTTAGACATGGTCGGTTACAAAGGAGGAGATATCCATATCCGTACTGCCTAGCTTGCCTTCCACGCCAAGTAGAGTCCCATCCGGACACGAGACGAAGTCTTCAATCTTGTATCTTCATAGTCCAACGGTCTGGTCAATGGATATAGTCCGGCTGTCCGGAGACCCCCTAATCCAGGACTCCCTCAGTAGCCCCTGAACCAGGCTTCAATGACGATGAGTCCGGCGCGCAGTGTTGTCTTCGGAATTGCAAGGTGTCGGATTTTGGGTTCCGGTAGACCCTTGAGGTTCGAACACTGGGGTGCGCGCGGAGATTTTGCCTCCTACCTACCTGCAACCCTCCGCCTCGCTAAGATCTAAGCTATGGAAAGAACAACACAAGAGACACAGGGTTTATACTGGTTCGGGCCACCGTTGTGGTGTAATACCCTACTCCAGTGTGAGGTGTGGTGGATTGCCTCTTGGGCTGATGATGATGAACAGTACAAGGAAGAACAGCCTCGCGAGGGTCTGTTCTTGGCTGGGGCGATGAACTGCTGGGAGGAGTTCAGTCACCCTTCTCTCTCTCTCTCTCTTCCCGGTTGTTGATCTCGATCTCCCTAAAACCTCTGTCCTCCCCTGTGGGTGGCTGGTCCTATTTATGGAGGCCCTGGTCCTCTTCCCAAATATCAAGCGGGAAGGGAGCCAACAATGGCGGGCTAATTTGAAGGGGACAGCTAGTACCAGCTATCCTGACAAAAGTAGTCTCCGCCTGCACAAAGCTCTGGTGGTGACGCCGTCTTGGGCTCCACGATGACCTCCGTCTTGCAGTCCTCCTGGTATTGGTCTTGTTGCACCAAAATGGCAACCTTTGCTTGATGCCTCGGTACTCCACGGCTGCGCTTGCCCCCTTTGCACCAAAGGGGAAAGGAGGACACTACGCGGGCTGGCACCCGCCTGGCGCCCTTGGTCGTCATGGCTTGCGTCACGGGCACCTCGTGAGGTACCCCGCCTTGATCTCTCCGCCTCCTCGCGAGCCAGCCTGATGAGGCCGTGCCTGAGGAAGCTCCGTGTCGTCCGCCCCGCGAGGCTAGGCCCCTCATGAGGGTCTTGGGTCTGTGTTGGTGAAGATGGGCCGTGCTGGGCCCCCCTTTGAGCCACGCCGCAGGCCGCAGGCAGGCAAGTCTGGGGACCCCCGTTCCCAGAACGCCGACAGTAGCCCCCGGGCCCAAGGCGCGCCCGGACTTGGCCGTGCAGGGAGGCGGAAGGGCAAGAGCGAAGCGCTGCGGGCCCTAACAGCCTGCGGCCTTGGGCGCCGCGTGGCGGTTGATTGGACGTGGGCGGCACTGTTCCCCCACGCCCCCCTTATTTTGCGCCATGCTAGGCGGACTCGTAGTTATACACAACCGCTCCCCTTTCTGTCGCTCGAGCGCCCTCTGTCCTTCCTCCGCTCGAACTCCAGCTTCTGTTTTCAACCCAATCTCGAACTTCCCCCCCTTCCCATCGCCATGGCTCTGACGAAGAAGGGAAGAGGGAAGAAATCCGTGCCTCCGGCTTGCCCGCCGCCCTTGGCGGCCCCCGCCGAGGGCTTGGGCAAGGTCAGCTCGGCTCTGGCCACTATCTTCAACGAATGCGGGAGGACGACGGCCTGGCCTGCGTCCCACTTCTCCATCGACAGGATAGTCACCGAGGTCCGTATTTCGCCGACGCCCTGTGGGCGGGTCTGGTTCCTCCCTTGTCTGACTTCTTCAATGCCGTGCTTTCCCACTATTAGATCCACATGATGCATCTGGGTCCTGAATCCATCACCCTCCTTTCTGTCTTCGCCTTTGTTTGCGAGGCTATGATGGGCATCCTTCCTTCGGTTGCCTTGCTGCGCCACTTCTTCTCGCTGCGCCTTGTCGACCCTACCCAATGTTGGGCGTGTGTGAGCTTTGTTGCCGCGTCTGAGACAGCGGCTTCTGGGATTGACTTCAAGCTCCCTCTGCCCGCGGCTGGGTTCCGCGAGCGGTGGCTGTATGTGGATGCAGGGGTGCCCAGCCCCCTGCTATCGGAGCCAACTTCGCTCGCTGTCCCCAATTCGGGCTGGGGCCAGGAGACGCTTGAGAGCCCCCGACTCGTCTTCGTCTGGCACTGCTTCGCGTTCTTGAGGTCGCTTGGCGTGACAGCGCCCAAGGTGGTGAAGGAGTTCCTGTTAAGCCGCGTTGCTCCTCTCCAATGCCACTCCCACCGGATGTGGGCCTTCAGCGGGCGCGATGATCGTATGAGGCTCCAGGAAGAGGACCTGACGCCTGAAGTGCTGAGGATAGCGCTCTTGACCCTGACTGGGGATCCCAACCCTGGCAGCATCCAGCAGAGAGGGGCCTTGCTGTACCTCTGCCAGAGCAGGGGCGATTTGGTGAAGCAGATGCCTATCTTTGATGAGTGGGGGCCGCGCCCCGCCGGCCTCCAGGGACCTCGCGAGAACCCAGTGATGGTGACTGCCCTTCCAGTCGGCCGCGGCGACTCTTCCTCAAGCGGCGGAGCAGGGTGGCATGAGGCGCCAGAGGCCGAGGGGGCTCCCGGCGGGGTGACAGCGCCGGGCGATGCTCATGAGGGAGCAGCTCTTGGGGCCCGTGCCACTGAGTCTGGGGGTGACGAGCAGCTGCCCTCAGCGCCTGTGACTGAGGCCCCCGAGGCTCCAGCTGCTTCTCTTGGCGAGGCGATTGGCAGCGCGCATCAGGCAGGCGCCCCTGACGCAGATCGCCTTGACGCTCCGTCTTCGTCGCAGGTTGATCCCTGCGCCCAACTCTTGGGCCGTTTCCGCGTGGACTTTGAGGCCCTCCGGAAGAGAAGGGAGGCCCTGGGTGACGATTACCCTTGTCGCCTGCTGAAGCGTAGGAAGTACTTCGCCACTGATGAGTAAGCCTTCTCCTTCCCCAGCTCCCGATCCTTCTGTTGCTTTTACTGACCCTTGCTTCGCAGGCCCCTTCCAGCCGAGCTTGCGGAGACGGCTGAGGTGCCGTCCCCCTTGGCTTCGCCCCCTCCATCGTCCTCAAGCGCCCCGAGCAACAGAGCCCTTGTGGTGAGGCGATCGAAGAGGTGGACCGTCCCGAGGCGCATCGTGGCCCTGCGCACCTCGCGATCCTCTTCCGCAGGCCTTCTCGTGGCATAGCCAGCCTGCCATGGGCTTCTCGCCTGGTCGTGGACTGCGATTGGCTGAGGCACTCCCTGCGCTCTTCACATGGGGACGAGATGGATCCAGGCTGGGCTTCTGGCGCGGCGTGCCCGGCCGTCGCGAGGGTGCCAGCCCCCAGCCCGGAGGGGGAGTGCTGATTCATGGCCCCCGGCGCTTGCTTGGGGCAGATGATGGTGTGGAAGACGTGCTTGAGCGCGCTCGGGAGCGTCGCGCTCTCCGCCAAGGATTCCTTCAAAGGGCGGCTGACGCGGTAAGCCTGCTTGGTGAGGAGCTTGCTGATGAAGACGCGCGCCTTGAGGCCGAGGGCCTGCGCTTGGCTGCAGAGAGGCGTGAGTTGGAGGGCGCCATCGCCCTTGCGCGCCGTCAGCGCGATCTTGACGACGCAGAGGCCAAGGCGTCGCTGGCGGCCTCTCGGGAGGCCCGATCTTGGGCCGCTGAGGAGGCCCGGGAAGCCGACCGGTGGCGAAAGGCAGCGGAGGAGCGGGCTCGGGAGCTCCTGGCCTGGTGCCACTCATTGGAGGAGCAGGTGGAGCTGCTCGAGGCAGCCCTCGCGTCGATGAATGTGGCCTCTGGCGACTCAGCAAAGCTCCAGAAGCGTGAGGAGGCGCTGACGCTGGAAGCCGCCGAACGTACCCGCGAGTACGAGCGTCTGGAGACGAGGGAGCGCTTGGTGACGCAGGCGGAGGATGATGTCGCTGCACAGGAAGCCCGTGTCCTGGAGGAGGTCAGACGTCGGGTGGCGATGGCGCATTTGAACCTTGAGCACGAGTTCGAAGAGAAGCTGGGGTTGATCCGGGCCGAGGCTGAAGGCAGGACTGCTGCCTTGAGGGCCAAGCTGGAGGAGGCGACGCGGCGGGCCGATGCTTTCCGGGCCGCCCTTGAGGTGGCGCAAGGTGAGTTAACCACCTCCCAGGCCGAGGTGTTCCTTCTCCGCCAGCGGGTGGAGGAGGCTGAGGTCGTCGCGCGCCAGAATGCGGACGAGATACATCAACGGCGGATCCTGGAGCATGAGCATAGCCCCATGCTCACCACGCTCCGGGAGAGAGCCAACGCAGCATTGGTCAACATCTGCGAGGCGGCTGTTGGCGAGCCGCACGCAGTCAACTACGCCGGCAATCTTCAGTTCTTCACTGACGTGGTGACGCAGCTGGAGGCGCGGTCGGTCAGGGCTGATAGGTTGGTGGAGGAGAGGAGCCGCGCCCTGCTCGGGCGCGCCTTTTCTCGCGTCTTCAGCCATCTCCGGAACATGGATCCCCACTTCGATTTCGACGCCGCCATCGCCCCAGTCCCCCAGGCCGTCCGAGACGATCTGGCGCACTGGGTGGAAGACAATGTGGATGCTCTTATCAGGGCCTTCGCTTCGGACAACGATGGCGTGATCGTGGCTGCCGACGAGGGCGGCGTGGTGAACGGCCCTGACGCCGCTGGCGGCGACGCGGACAGCGATGGCGAGTTCAGCGACGCCAGCAACGGCTCGGGTGGTGCTCCTGAGGACACATTGGGGGATTTATCCGACTGATTGTGCATCGTTCCTGCTTCCTTACCCTGCATGAATAGAACTCAGGTTTTGGCCTGATGGCTATGAGAGCATTTTGGAGGGGGAGCCCCTCATGTAAAACTTGTGTTCATCGTATCAGTAGATGCTACATTGCCCATGCGCCCGCGCCAAGCGGTTGGCTTAAGCGACGCGCTGGTTGGCTAGTTTACCTTGGTCCTGTGCTGGCCCTGAGGTAGCCCGTGGGAGGCTGTGGTGTCCTGAGTGTCCCCTGATTGAATCCGTAGGATCTGCAGTAAAACACCCTCCTGAGAGGACGCGGCGGCGACAGTCTGGGCTGCGCACAAGCTAGGTCTGACCCGGCTCGCGAGGGGCTCACGAGGGGAGGCAGCTGAGGCGAAGCGGTAACCAAAACGCGAGAAATTGCTCGAACGAGACTAAGCACCCCTTTCCCCGAACACACGCAAATCTCAAATTCGAATCCAACTTGAATCCAGCGGGGGAAAGCGACAACCAAAGGGAAAAGCAATGAAAGCAGACAAAAGGCCGCGTCCGGCACCTAATCTAGTCTTGGACGTCTTCTCACCAACACAGAGCTAAGTGCTACCACTGGGCGTGGGAGGGAGCCCCAGGGCCTGAGGCCGGCACCCCTGAGACTCCGGGGCGTGTACAGCCCCACTCATTATTACGTGAGAGTGTCACGGGGCAGCGAGCTTCACAGGCACTGGGCCTTCTTCACAGGTACCGGCCTTGCTTCATATCGCCAGACGAGGGCCCCGCCTTGCGCCACACTCTAGTGCCATCAACGACGACCGGAAACCAGGACGCCGCCGATGGGGTAGAGCGGTCGCCAGCGGTTCCCCCGACGACCACGGGTCCTCCGCCAGGGGCAGGCCCTGAGGCACCTCCCCAGCGGAGGGCCTACCTCCTGAGAACACCTTGCTCTGAACGCCGCGGTGGTGATGTCGGATCTCGGCCCCTCTCCTGCAGCCCCCTGCGCCCTCCTCCCGAGGGGTAGGAGACTGTGGGAGCGGGCCAGCTGCTCGCTGTGGCGACCTGCACCTCCTGCGATCCATGGTTAGCGTATGCCTGCTCCTGAAGAATTAGCGGTACCCAATAATCGTTGCCTCCAGCGTGGCCAGTGGGACCGTCCCGGGGCTCCTGGAAAGGCTCAGCTTCTGGCGCCTCGTCCCCCCAGCTTGGGCTGAGGAGCGAGCCTTGTTCGCTCTTGTGAGGGTGTCCTTGGTCCATCATGAGGGGCACATATTCCTCTGGCACCGTCATCCCGAAGGCCACGCCGTAGTGCTCCGCGTGCCACGCGGTCCTGCCTGACGCGCCCACCGTGGGGTGGCAGCGCGACAGTCCACTGGGGCCACGGGTCGCGTCGAGTCCTTCTTCTTCGCGGACCGGGAGCGGGGGCAGCGCCGCCGCCGGTCCGGTGCTGACAGCTTCGCTGGCGTTGGAGTAGCCTTGGAGCCCGCGGGCGCGTGCGGAGCCCCCGCGTGGGCCGCCCTGGGCTTCAGATGGGAGCTGGGTGCAGAAGGGGTGAGCCCCCGAGGCGGCGAAGCCCAGGAGCTCTGCCACCCGCTCCAGCAGCACGTCACGGCCGCCCTCCAGCAGCCTGCACTGCAGCAGCTCTCGGGCCACCGTGAGCGCGGCCCTCGAGTTCGCCTGCTCCCGGCGGGTGTACGGTGTCATGGTCATGGCGTGATTGGAGGCCCTTGCTGCCGACCGTGCCTGCCGTGGTGTGAGAGCTGTCGAAGCCTGTCCGCGTCACCCGCGGCCCGCAGCGCCCTGCGAACCGCGAGCTGCCTGGGGCACGGGGTCACCCGAGGCGATCGGCTCCGCGCGGGCGGGCCACGCCGCCCATGGATCTGGGTTGCCTGCCTGGTCACCGGACATGGTGATGACGACGCGACGGGGCACGAAGCGGTAGAAGGTGGATTCCGGCGCACCCCTACCTGGAGCGCCAAATGTCGGATTTCGGGTTCTGGCAGACCCTTGAGGTTCGAACACTGGGGTGCGCGCGGAGATTTCGCCTCCTACCTACCTGCAACCCTCCGCCTCGCTAAGATCTAAGCTATGGAAAGAACAACACAAGAGACACAGGGTTTATACTGGTTCGGGCCACCGTTGTGGTGTAATGCCCTACTCCAGTGTGAAGTGTGGTGGATTGCCTCTTGGGTTGATGATGATGAACAGTACAAGGAAGAACAGCCTCGCGAGGGTCTGTTCTTGGCTGGGGCGATGAACTGCTGGGAGGAGTTCAGTCACCCTCTCTCTCTCTCTTCCCGGTTGTTGATCTCGATCTCCCTAAAACCTCTGTCCTCCCCTGTGGGTGGCTGGTCCTATTTATGGAGGCCCTGGTCCTCTTCCCAAATATCAAGCGGGAAGGGAGCCAACAATGGCGGGCTAATTTGAAGGGGGACAGCTAGTACCAGCTATCCTGACAAAAGTAGTCTTCGCCTGCACAAAGCTCTGGTGGTGACGCCGTCTTGGGCTCCACGATGACCTCCGTCTTGCAGTCCTCCTGGTCTTGGTCTTGTTGCACCGAAATGGCAACCTTTGCTTGATGCCTCGGTACTCCACGGCTGCGCTTGCCCCCTTTGCACCAAAGGGGAAAGGAGGACACTGCGCGGGCTGGCACCCGCCTGGCGCCCTTGGTCGTCATGGCTTGCGTCACGGCCACCTCATGAGGTACCCCGCCTTGATCTCTCCACCTCCTCGCGAGCCAGCCTGATGAGGCCGTGCCTGAGGAAGCTCCGCGTTGTCCGCCCCGCGAGGCTTGGCCCCTCGTGAGGGTCTTGGGTCTGTGTTGGTGAAGATGGGCCGTTCTGGGCCCCCCTTTGAGCCACGCCGCAGGCCGCAGGCAGGCAAGTCTGGGGACCCCTGTTCCCAGAACGCCGACAGTAGCCCCCGGGCCCAAGGCGCGCCCGGACTTGGCTGTGCAAGGAGGCGGAAGGGCAAGAGCGAAGCGCTGCGGGCCCTAACAGCCGGCGGCCTTGGGCGCCGCGTGGCGGTTGATTGGATGTGGGCGGCACTGTTCCCCCACGCCCCCCTTATTTTGCGCCATGCTAGGCGGACTCGTAGTTATACACAGCCGCTCCCCTTTCTGTCGCTCGAGCGCCCTCTGTCCTTCCTCCACACGAACTCCAGCTTCTGTTTTCAACCCAATCTCGAACTTCCCCCCTCCCATCGCCATGGCTCCGACGAAGAAGGGAAGAGGGAAGAAACCCATGCCTCCGCCTTGCCCGCCACCGTTGGCGGCCCCCGCCAAGGGCTTGGGCAAGGTCAGCTCGGCTCTGGCCACTATCTTCAACGAATGCGGGAGGACGACGGCCTGGCCTGCGTCCCACTTCTCCATCGACAGGATAGTCACCAAGGTCTCGTATTTCGCCGACGCCCTATGGGAGGGTCTGGTTCCTCCCTTGTCTGACTTCTTCAATGCCGTGCTTTCCCACTATCAGATCCACATGATGCATCTGGGTCCTGAATCCATCACCCTCCTTTCGGTCTTCGCCTTTGTTTGCGAGGCTATGATGGGCATCCTTCCTTCGGTTGCCTTGCTGCGCCACTTCTTCTCGCTGTGCCTTGTCGACCCTACCCAATGCTGGGCGTGCGTGAGCTTTGTTGCCGCGTCTGAGACAGCGGCTTCTGGGATTGACTTCAAGCTCCCTCTGCCCGCAGCTGGGTTCCGCGAGCGGTGGCTGTATGTGGATGCAGGGGTGCCCAGCCTCCTGCTATTGGAGCCAACTTCGCCTGCTGTCCCCAATTCGGGCTGGGGCCAGGAGACGCTTGAGAGCCCCCGGCTCGTCTTCGTCTGGCACCGCTTCTTGTTCTTGAGGTCGCTTGGCGTGACAGCGCCCAAGGTGGTGAAGGAGTCCCTGTTACGCCGCGTTTCTCCTCTCCAACGCCACTCCCACCGGATGTGGGCCTTCAGCGGGCGCGATGATCGTATGAGGCTCCAGGAAGAGGACCTGACGCCTGAAGTGCTGAGGATAGCGCTCTTGACCCTGACTGGGACCCCAACCCTGGCAGCATCCAGCAGGGAGGGGCCTTGCTGTACCTCTGCCAGAGCAGGGGCGATTTTGTGAAGCAGATGCCTATCTTTGTTGAGTGGGGGCCGCGCCCCGCCGGCTTCCAGGAACCTCGTGAGAACCCAGTGATTGTGACTGCCCTTCCAGTCGGCCATGGCGACTCTTCCTCAAGCGGCGGAGCAGGGTGGCATGAGGCGCCAGAGGCCGAGGGGGCTCCCGGCGGGGTGACAGCACCGGGCCATGCTCATGAGGGAGCAGCTCTTCGGGCCCGTGCCGCTGAGTCTGGGGGTGACGAGCAGCTGCCCTCAGCGCCTGCGAATGAGGCCCCTGAGGCTCCAGCTGCTTCTCTTGGCGAGGCGATTGGCAGTGCGCATCAGGCAGGCGCCCCTGACGCAGATCGCCTTGACACTCCGTCTTCGTCGCAGGTTGATCCCTGCGCCCAACTCTTGGGCCGTTTCCGCGTGGACTTTGAGGCCCTCCGGAAGAGAAGGGAGGCCCTGGGAGACGATTACCCTTGTCGCCTGCTGAAGAGTAGGAAGTACTTCGCCACTGATGAGTAAGCCTTCTCCTTCCCCAGCTCCCGATCCTTCTATTGCTTTTACTGACCCTTGCTTCGCAGGCCCCTTCCAGCCGAGCTGGCGTTGGAGTAGCCTTGGAGCCCGCGGGCGTGCGCGGAGCCCCCACGCGGGCCGCCCTGGGCTTGAGATGGGAGCTGGGTGCAGAAGGGGTGAGCCCCCGAGGCGGCGAAGCCCAGGAGCTCTACCACCCGCTCCAGCAGCACGTCGCGGCCGCCCTCCAGCAGCCTGCACTGCAGCAGCTCTCGGGCCACCGTGAGCGCGGCCCTCGAGTTCGCCTGCTCCCGGTGGGTGTACGGTGTCGTGGTCGCGGCGTGATTGGAGGCCCTTGCTGCCGACCGCACCTGCCGTGGTGTGAGAGCTGTTGAAGCCTGTCCGCGTCACCCGCGGCCCGCAGCGCCCTGCAAACCGCGAGCTGCCTGGGGCACGGGGTCGCCCGAGGCGATCGGCTCCGCGCGGGCGGGTCATGCCGCCCATGGATCTGGGTTGCCTGCTTGGTCACCGGACATGGTGATGACGACGCGACGGGGCACAAAGCGGTAGAAGGTGGATTCCGGTGCACCCCTACCTGGCGCGCCAAATGTTGGATTTCGGGTTCTGGCTGACCCTTGAGGTTCGAACACTGGGGTGCGCGCGGAGATTTCTTCTCCTACCTACCTGCACCCCTCCGCCTCGCTAAGATCTAAGCTATGGAAAGAACAACACAAGAGACACAGGGTTTATACTGGTTCGGGCCACCGTTGTGGTGTAATACCCTACTCCAGTGTGAGGTGTGGTGGATTGCCTCTTGGGCTGATGATGATGAACAGTACAAGGAAGAACAGCCTCGCAAGGGTCTGTTCTTGGCTGGGGCGATGAACTGCTAGGAGGAGTTCAGTCACCCTTCTCTCTCTCTCTCTCTCTCTCTTCCCGGTTGTTGATCTCGATCTCCCTAAAACCTCTGTCCTCCCCTGTGGGTGGCTGGTCCTATTTATGGAGGCCCTGGTCCTCTTCCCAAATATCGAGCGGGAAGGGAGCCAACAATGGCGGGCTAATTTGAAGGGGGACAGCTAGTACCAGCTATCCTGACAAAAGTAGTCTTCGCCTGCACAAAGCTCTGGTGGTGACGCCGTCTTGGGCTCCACGATGACCTCCGTCTTGCAGTCCTCCTGGTCTTGGTCTTGTTGCACCGAAATGGCAACCTTTGCCTGATGCCTCGGTACTCCGCGACTGCGCTTGCCCCCTTTGCACCAAAGGGGAAATGAGGACACTGCGCGGGCTAGCACCCGCCTGGCGCCCTTGGTCGTCATGGCTTGCGTCTCGGGCAGCTCGTGAGGTACCCCGCCTTGATCTCTCCGCCTCCTCGCGAGCTAGCCTGATGAGGCCGTGTCTGAGGAAGCTCCGCATCGTCTGCCCCGCGAGGCTTGGCCCCGCGCGAGGGTCTTGGGTCTGTGTTGGTGAAGATGGGCCGTTCTAGGCCCCCCTTTGAGCCACGCCGCAGGCCGCAGGCAGGCAAGTCTGGGGACCCCCGTTCCCAGAACACCGACACAAGGCAGGTTCCTCCTCCGGATACACCACAAAAGAGTTCGAATAAAAGGATAGTGTCCGACCCTGCAAAATAAGTTCCACATACCACCGTGGAGAGAATAATATTTCCACAAATCTAATATGCTGACACATTTTGGCAACATGACATCATGCCATGGCTCGGTGATTATTCAAACCGTTTTTCTTTAGCTAGCCCCGCACATAACGCGAGGCAGTTTCTTGACACGTCTTATCAAAGCAGAGATCGTGTCCCCCTTATTACGGGATTCTCATCAATACAGGCATGGGTAACCCAACCGCGCCATCAATTACGGCGCTTGGGGGCTAAGCGAGTTTTACCAGGCTAGTGGGGGCGCATAGTTTCGACCGCACTTATAAAGGGATAAGGTTTATCCTTTTTCTACCCATGCCTTCTTCCTCCTTGCTCATCCATTCTCGCACACTCGAGCTCCAACGCCCAAGTCCACATCCTTCTCCTCAACCTTCTCCAAACATGTCCGGAGCGGGAGGCAAGTGGATGGCTTCCTCCGTCACAGAGGGACACATCAAAAAGCTGCGCGGAGCCGGATACTTATCCGCGAATATCGCGCATCAGCTGCCCGTTGCGGGGCAAATCGTCCCTACCCCGGAACCTCACGAGAGGGTAGTCTTCCTCCACCACTTCCTCTGCGGACTGGGGTTTCCCCTCCATCCATTCGTCCGCGGTCTTATGTTCTACTACGGGTTGGACTTTCATGATCTAGCCCCGAACTTCATCCTCAACATTTCGGCGTTCATCGTCATGTGTGAGGCTTTCCTCCGCATCTGGCCCCACTTCGGCCTGTGGCTGAAGACCTTCAATATCAAGCTGAAGGTGGTGGGAGGCCAACAAGCAGAATGCGGCGGAGCCATGGTGGGAAAGATGCCCAATGTTATATGGCTTGAAGGCTCCTTCGTGGAGACCATAAAGGGGTGGCAATCGGCGTGGTTCTACATCACCGAGCCGCGCGACACCAACCGGGTGGCGGCCCCCGAGTTTCGATCCGGAATCCCCACGCGGCTCACCTCCTGGAAAGAGAAGGGCCTATCCCGGGGTTCATCGGTGGAGCTGGACGGACTCCAGAAATGTATCCGGAATATGGCAAGCAAGAAGCTCAAGCTTGTCAACATAGTCCAGGTCATGCTCTTCCGCCGGATCCTCCTGTGTCAACAACGGGATTTCAACTTGTGGGAGTTCGACCCGGCCCAGCACCAGACTCTGAGCGAGCTCTTCGACATGACGCACAAGGACGTCTAGAGGGTGCTGTTCAAGGGTGCTGAGGTCCCTCCCTCTCTCACCGAGGACCGCGGGCTAAGCGCGAAGCGCCCTGCGAATCCGGTAAGTTTTGTACATCTGGTAGGATTTTTACTTCCCATAGCTTAACCACACGCGGGGTCTGAGCTCCCATGCCTTTGACAGGACTGGGTGGGGGCATCGGAGAAGATCGACTGTCCGGCCCCTCTGCCCGAAGACACTGCGGACGCTCTCCTGACGGAGATGCTGACTCCGGCTCCTTACAAGGTGCCGGAGAAGACCAAGAAGAAGGCCAAGGGAACCCGAAAGACCCGGCGCCAGGTGATATCGGACTCATCGTCCGATGACTCCGTGACACACTCCTCCCCCGAAGACGAGGAGGAAGATGAAGATGCTCCCCCTTCATAAGGCCGCCCCGACCGGGGGGCCGAAGGGTCCAAGAAGGGGAGGACCCTCCTTCCGGACAACTCCACCACCGCTGCCGAAGGCGAAGACGAGTGGCTGCTCAGGGCCAAGCCCCTGGAGAAGTCGTAAGTATTCAGATACCAGAGTAACTCATAGCATACCTTTGTCGCACTGCTTCTCCTAACACCGAATATGATTATGTAGACCGCCCCAAGCCCGTATCGACGTATCTTCGTCGGGCGGCTCCTTGGACTTGTCGGATATGGATAGCGATCCACTTCCGACCGCCACCTCCCCTTGCCCTACGGACAATGCCGAGGTATTGTCTCAAGAGGCACCGGGTCAAGGGGAGACCATCCCGGAGGCGCCTCAAGGCAACCTTCCGGAATCCGGGAGCAGAGGGAGTAAGGCTCCCGAGGGCTCCGAGTTCGGCCCTCAGCCGAACACCGCGCCGGAACCTCCGGTGGTTCCAGACTCAGGAAGGCGGTCTCCTTCCAAAAGGGGAAAGACGCCTGTGCCGGTGGCCTCTGTCCATCCAGAGGCACCGGACCGATCTGCTGGGAGCGCATCGCAGCGCTTCCATCAACGAAGAGCACCGCATTATTATGGTGCGGTGATCCAGAAGGTTCAGTCCGCCAAGAGCGGACTGACTGAAGCCTGTGCCAGCCTTCTAATAGGCTTTGAGGTAAGTATTTGAAATATAGGGAAAATATTATCGCATAGACAGTAGCCCCTGATTCTCTGTTTGGTGTTCAAAAAGAAAAGCCGAATAGAGGATCAACTAATATCTGCAGGAGTCTAATATAAGTATGTCTATATGCGTATGCAGGCTTCGCTGCTGACCTCTGCCGCACTGACTGCGGAGGTCGCCGTACTGAAGCAGGACCTTGAAGGGTCCAAGAAATAGCTCGGCCTTGCCAAGAGGCAGCTCGTGTTGGCGTTCTGGGAACGGGGGTCCCTAGACTTGCCTGCCTGCGGCCTGCGGCGTGGCTCAAAAGGGGGCCCAGCACGGCCCGTCTTCACCAACACAGACCTGAGATCCTCGCGAGGGGCCAAGCCTCGCGGGGCGTACGATGTGGAGCTTCCTAAGGCACGGCCTCACCAGGCCGGCTCGTGAAGAGGCGGAGAGATCAAGGCGGGGTACCTCACGAGGTGCCCATGACGCAAGCCGTGACGACCAAGGGCGCCAGGCGGGTACCAGCCCGCGCAGTGTCCTCCTTTCCTCTTTGGTGCAAAGGGTGCAAGCGCAGTCGCGGAGTACCGAGGCATCAAGCAAAGGTTGCCATTTCGGTGCAACAACGCCAGGACCAGGACGACTGCCAGACGGAGGTCATCGTGGAGCCCAAGACGACGTCACCACCAGAGCTTTGTGCAGGCGAAGACTACTTTTGTCAGGGTAGCTAGTACTAGCTATCCCCCTTCAAATTAGCCCACCATTGTTGGCTCCCTTCCCGCTCGATATTCGGGAAGAGGACCAGGGCCTCTATAAATAGGACCAGCCACCCACAGAGCAAAGGGGGGTTCGAAGGAGGAGGCTCTTTAGAGAGCGGTTTTGATCAGAGAAAGAGAGAGAGAAAGGTGACTGAACTCCTCCCAGCAGTTCATCGCCCCAGCCAAGAACAGACCCTCGCGAGGCTGTTCTTCCTTGTATTGTTCATCATCATCAGCCCAAGAGGCAATCCACCACACCACACACTGGAGTAGGGTATTACACCACAACGGTGGCCCGAACCAGTATAAACCCTGTGTCTCTTGTGTTGTTCTTTCCATAGTTTAGATCTTAGCGAGGCGGAGGGGTGCAGGTAGGTAGGAGGCGAAATCTCCACGCGCACCCCAGTGTTCGAACCTCAAGGGTCTGCTGGAACCCGAAATCCGACATTTGGCGCGCCAGGTAGGGGTGCACCGGAGTTTTCTCTTCCGCCACCACCACGGCCTGCCTCGCGATGAGTAGCGCGTCGCCCACTCCCGCTACCGGCGCCAGCACAGGGGCCAGGGGGCTCCGAGCCCTGGCCCCAGCCCTGCAACGGGTACGGTGGCCGGACAAGCTCAAGCCAACGACGCCGCCGCGCTACGGCGGCGCGACAGATCCGCTGGCCTTCTTGCTGGCGAGCGAGGAGGCCCTTCTCGAAGCCGGAGGTGACGATAGGTTCGTGGCCAACTGGCTCCCCATGGCCCTCATTGGCGCCCCGCGCACATGGCTGCTCCACCCGCCGGCAGCCTCCGTGGCCTCTCGGGAAGAGCCCCGCAACCTCTTCCCCGCCCATCGCGCTACACTAACACCCCCGGTCGTCGCGGCCCTCCTGGGCGGCTCGCAGGCGCCGCCTACAAGTCACCACGTCAAGCCGTTCATCCGCCGGGTCAGCGCTGCTTCCACGCGGCAGGGGGCTCCCCTGGACCGGGCGGCGCCCGAGACCGGCCTGACCTTCAGCTCGGAGGACCACCCCTCCAACTCGGCCTGCTCGGGTGCGCTCCCCATGCTGTGCACCCCCACCATCTGCCAGGTGGCCGTCACTAGAACCCTCATTGATGGCGGCGCGGGCCTCAGCATGCTCTCGGTCGAGGCCTTCAACCTCCTCTGCATACCCCTGGAACGGCTGCAACCCAGCCGGCCCTTCTCAGGCGTTGGGGGCGAGTCGTCCAGCTCCTTGGGACAGATCCGGCTCGCAGTAACCTTCGGCACCTATGACAACTTCCGCACGGAGCTGGTCGACTTCGACATCGCCCCCATCGGCCTCCCCTACAACGCCATCCTCGGCTACCCAGCGCTGGCCCGGTTCATGGCCGCGACGCACCCGGCGTACAACCTCATGAAGATGCCCGGGAGTAGCGGTGTCCTCACCGTGCACGGGGACACCGGGGACGCGCTGCGGGTGCTCAAGCTCGCCTTCAAGACGGCGGCGTCAGCACAACCCGACGACTTGGAGACCCCCGAGCCCAAGGGGGCTGCACCCGCTAAGAAGAAACAGTTGTTCACCCAAGACAAGGCAGAAACCAAGCAGATACCCGTCGATGAGGACGGGTCCACCAACGCCACTTTCACCATAGGCGCCCACCTCAAACCTGAGCAGGAGGAGGCCTTGGTCGGGTTCCTGCGCGCAAACAAGAAGGTATTCGCTTGGGAGCCTGACCAGTTGGCAGGGATCTCTAGGAGTGTAATCGAGCATCACCTCAACGTGTGCCCCAATGTGCGCCCTGTGAAGCAGAAGGCCAGGCGGCAGTCCATAGAAAAGCAGGCCTTCATCGTCCAAGAGACCCACAAATTAGAAGCCGCTGGGGTCATTCGCGAGGTCCAATACCCGGATTGGTTGGCCAACCCTGTCGTTGTGCCAAAGAAGGGAGGGAAGGAGCGCATGTGTGTCGACTTCACCAACCTCAACAAAGTATGCCCGCAAGATCCGTTCCCGCTCCCCCGCATCGACCAGATCGTCGATTCCACTACGGAATGCGACCTGTTATGCTTCTTGGATGCCTTCTCTGGGTATCACCAGATCAAGATGGCGGTAGAAGACGTCGAGAAGACAGCCTTCCTAACCCCGTGTGGGGTGTACTGCTACACATGCATGCCATTCGGGCTACGTAACGCAGGGGCGACCTTTCAGCGGCTGATGCACATCACCTTGGGCCCGCAGCTCAGGAAGAATGTTGAAGATTACGTCGATGACATTGTGGTAAAGTCCCGGGAGGCCAGGACCTTGATACAAGACCTGGAGGAAACCTTCGCGAGCCTCAACGCAGTGAACCTACGGCTCAACCCAGAGAAGTGTGTGTTCGGAGTCCCCTCGGGCAAGCTCTTGGGTTTCCTCATGTCCCACCGAGGCATCGAGGCTAACCCGGAGAAGGTCAAGGCGGTGGAAGACATGAGCCCGCCAAAGACCCTCAGAGAAATGCAGAAGCTCACGGGGCGCGTGACCGCGCTAGGGCGCTTCATCTCCAAGTTGGGGGAACGAGCGCTGCCCTTCTTCCAGCTAATGAAGAAAAAGGGGCCCTTCGAGTGGACTAAAGAGGCCGACAAGGCGTTCCAGGATCTCAAGAGATACCTGACCAGCCCACCGGTCATGGTGGCTCCGCGCCCTCAAGAGCCCCTGGTGCTTTACCTCGCCGCCACTCCCTACTCCGCCAGCGCAGCCTTGGTGGCAGTCAGAGAGGAGCGCCGAATCAAAACCGCGGCAGCAGCCCGGGACAAGGCAGAACAGGAACAAGGAAGGCCCACAGAGACCGCCACCGCGGCTGAGGAGGATCAGCCACCGCAGAGGGGCGCACCGGAGGCGGAAGAGGCCCCTCTCCCAGATGGCCAGTCTCAGGAGGCCTCATTGCCTCAAGAGGCACCATGGTCTCCGAAGGGAGCCACCAGCACTAACGCACTCCACCTCGTTGAGCACCCAGTGTACTTCGTCAGCACAGTGTTGCGGGATGCAAGGGCACGGTACCCCATGCCTCAGAAACTCCTCCTCACGCTACTGGTGGCCTCGCGCAAGCTGCGGCACTATTTTCAGGGTCACCCCATCAAGGTCGTCTCGTCATACCCCCTGGAGAGAGTGCTCAGGAGCCCTAATTCAGCTGGAAGGGTCGCTGAGTGGAACATAGAACTGCAAGCGTTTCAGCTCGAATTCAGCACGACCAGAGTCATCAAGGGAGCAGCGTTGGCGGATTTTGTGGCAGAATGGACGGAGGCGCCAGGCCTCAAGGACGACGAGGATCGGTCCCTATCCCCGGGAAGTGAGGCGCCAGAAGGCTGGGTCATGTACTTCGATGGGGCGTTCTCCAGGCATGGCGCTGGGGCTGGGGCGGTGCTTATATCGCCCACTCAGGACAAGCTCTATTACGCCGTGCAGCTCTGTTTCCAGCAAGGTGAAAAGGTCTCCAACAACATAGCAGAGTATGAAGGTTTAATAGCGGGCTTGAAGGCCGCAGCTGCCCTGGGGGTGAAACGCCTCACCATCAAGGGCGATTCGCAGCTCCTTGTCAATTTCTCCAACAAGGTGTACGAGCCGAAGGATGAGCACATGGAAGCCTACCTAGCGGAGGTCCACAGGATGGAGAAGCAGTTCTGGGGGTTGGAGTTGCAGCATGTGCCCCGTGGCACCAATCAAGAGGCCGACGACATCGCCAAATGGGCGTCCAAGCGGTTACCTCAGGAGCCTGGCGTTTTCGAGGAGCGGCTCTTCAAGCCCTCAGCCCTGCCGTCATTATCGAACACGGCTTAGCCCCGGGAGGAGCTCCCCCAGCCACCTGCCTCAGGGGCTCCGGCCTGTGGCCCGGCCTCAGGAGCACACCTGCTCCTGACGATGGAACCTCAGGAGGGATGTTGGATCGCGGAGCTCCGGAGTTACTTAACGCAAGGGACCCTGCCGGAGAAGGAGGAGGAAGCGGAGCGAGTGGCACGCCAGGCGACGGCATACTGCATCAAGGATGGAGAGTTCTACCGGAAGCGACCAAACGATGTATCCCTGCGCTGCATCTCTAGGGAGCAAGGGAAGGAACTGCTAGAAGATATACACGGCAGAGACTATGGACATCATTCATCATCACGGACCCTCGTTGGCAAGGCGTTCCGCAGTGGGTTTTATTGGCCCACCGTGCTCAATGACGCCGTCGAACTAGTGAAAGCTTGTGAGGCCTGCCAGTTCCACGCCAAGCAGATCCATCAGCCAGCAGGAGGATTGCAGACTATACCCCTTTCGTGGCCATTCACAGTCTGGGGGCTGGACATCTTGGGCCCGTTTCCTCGGGCGCCAGGGGGCTACCGCTACCTCTATGTCGCCATGGACAAGTTCACCAAGTGGGCTGAAGTAGAGGCTGTCCGCACCATTCCCGCGGGTTCCGCGGTCAAGTTCATCAAGGGCATCGTGAGCCGGTTCGGGGTGCCGAATCGCATCATCACGGACAACGGTTCACAGTTCACTAGTAACCTCTTAAAAACATACTGCGCTAACCTTGGAACGTAGATATGCTACGCTTCGGTGGCGCACCCCCGAAGCAACGGCCAGGCCGAGCGAGCCAACGCGGAGGTCCTGAGGGGCCTCAAGACCAGGATGTTCAAGAAGAAGCTAGAGGCCTGTGGCAGAGGTTGGTACGACGAGCTTCAGTCCGTGTTGTGGTCCATCCACACAACCGCGACCAAGCCGACTGGAGAGACCCCGTTCTTCCTGGTCTACGGAGCCGAAGCGGTCCTCCCTCATGAGGTCAGACGTCGCTCCGTGCGGGTCCTGGCATTCGACGAGGCGCAGCAGGATGCCATGCGGGGGATGGACCTCATGCTGGGGGAGGAACGTCGCCGAGAAGCCGCGCTACGAGCGGCGAGGTACCAACAAGCACTGCGGCGATATCACTGCCGCAACATCCGCCCTAGAATTCTTGAGGTAGGAGACCTCGTGCTCAGGCGGGTTCTCTCCAGGGAGGGGCTGCACAAGCTCTCTCCCATGTGGGAGGGCCCGTTCAAAGTTGTTCATGTTTCCAGGCCCGGCTCCGCGTGCTTGGAGACTCAGGAGGGGGTGCCAGTCCAGAACGCATGGAACATCCAGCACCTCCGGAGGTTCTACCCCTAAAAAGGCCCAGAGCCTGTGAAGAAGGTGAATGCCTGTGAAGCTATCGTGTTTTGGAAAAGGCCCAGAGCCTGTGAAGAAGGCGAATGCCTGTGAAGCTATCGCGTTTTGGAAAAGGCCCAGAGCCTGTGAAGAAGGCGAATGCCTGTGAATCTATCGCGTTTTGGAAAAGGCCCAGAGCCTGTGAAGAAGGCGAATGCCTGTGAAGCTATCGCGTTTTGGAAAAGGCCCAGAGCCTGTGAAGAAGGCGAATGACTGTGAAGCTATCACATTTTGGAAAAGGCCCGGAGCCTGTGAAGAAGGCCAACGCCTGTGAAGCTCGCCGCCCGTGACACTCACGTAATAATGAGTTGGGGTTGTACACGCCCCGGAGTCTCAGGAGTGCCGGCCTCAGGCCCTGGGGCTCCCTCCCACGCCTAGTGGCAGCACTTAGCTCCGTGCTGGTGAGAAGACGTCGAAGACTAGATTAGGTGCCGGACGCGGCTTTTCATTTGCTTTCCGCAGTTGGCTTGTTCCTTCTCATTCGAAGTTTTATTGAAGTTGTTGCCATCTTTGGCTTGTGGTTCTTCGACTTTTCACTCTCCTGCCTCGATTTCTCTTGTGCAAGGCCTCGCGAGGGGGGCAGCCGAGCGCCCTCGCGAGTGTTCCTATCCTAGTCATTCAAAGGATTCGCGACCTGGGCCCATTACAGGAGCACCCCTCCAGTCCGTGCCCCACGGGCACCGCGACACAAACACAGGGCCTGGGTCGGTCGCCCCCCACGGCCGGGGCCGGGAACTATCCACGCGCGGGCACGTAGCCGGAAGGTACGATAACGAAAGCAAAACGATGATTAACAACAATAACCCAAACACGCCCCCGCGGGGCTCCACACTACTGTCTTTTTTACGCAGGAAAAAAGGAAAAGAAAGAACAAATCTGGTGCAGCTCACCTCACACCGGCCCGCAGGGAAGGCCCGAGCTACCTCCGGAGCTCAGGCGGACTCCCTCTCGTGCTTCACCAGGGCGCGACGGCGGGCGGACATGCTACCACCTCCCAAGCAGATACGACAGCGTGGAGGCTGACCGCGGCCACCGCTAGAAGAGTCGCCGCCTGAAGAAGAACCGGAGAAGCTTGAGGAACCCTGAGCGCCGCCAGCCGCGCGAGCACCGCCCTCTCCATCATCGCCGGAGCTGGGTTCCCAGTCGCGGTCGTCACCCTCGGGGCAACACCCTGCGCGGCAACCATCTTCCCCAAACACCCTCACGTAGAGGGTGGCATCGCCGTCGAACTTGAAGTGTAGGGTGCACCGACGGCTCAGGCCACACGCGCGGGTAAACGTCTTCCAACCGCGGGCCAGGGACAGGCTCCCGGCTGCGGAGACCTCCAGTGAGACCCATGAGGCCCGGCTGCAGCAGCCGTCGGCCTGAAGCCAGAGGCCGCCCGGGGCGCCGGCCGGGAGCTCGCCAAGGAGGAAGCGAGGAAGTGGAAGCCGGGTGCTAGTCGGCTCCGCCGACCACTCGACGAACTCCGGCAGCACTTCAGCAGCGCGAAAGCGCGGCCTAGGGGGACGCGCGGCCGGAGCACGCCCCCCGGCCGCAGCAATCCGCCCGTCGCTGTGCTGAAAATCGCCTCCACGGCCACGGGGAGCTACCGTGGTGGCCATAGGATGTTTGCGAGGGCGCCCTCGGCCGCGCTTGGGCGGGGGAGAGGCGGGCTCAACCTGGCGAGCCTACCCCTTCTCTGCGGCCGAGAACCTCCTCGACGGGGCCATGAAGAAAAAGGAGAAGCAAGGGGGGATGAACTGGAAGGGCGCGCGCCGATCCGTACTTATAGCTGGCGAGGGCCAACCAACGGCCCCCACGATCGCAGGTAATTATGACCCGCTTTGCATGCAGGGACTTGTCCAATTCGTGCAGTTGCCGAGGCGCCATGGGGAAGTGGAGACGCCCACGTCCAATCAACCACCACGCGGCGCCCAAGGCCGCATGCTGTTAGGGCCCGTGGCGCTTCGCTCTTGCCCTTCCGCCTCCCTGCACGGCCAAGCCTGGGCGCGCCTTGGGCCCGGGGGCTACTGTCGGCGTTCTGGGAACGGGGGTCCCCAGACTTGCCTGCCTGCGGCCTGCGGCGTGGCTCAAAAGGGGGCCCAGCACGGCCCGTCTTCACCAACACAGACCCGAGACCCTCGCGAGGGGCCAAGCCTCGCGGGGCGGACGACGCGGAGCTTCCTCAGGCACGGCCTCACCAGGCCGGCTCATGAAGAGGCGGAGAGATCAAGGCGGGGTACCTCATGAGGTGCCCATGACGCAAGCCGTGACGACCAAGGGCGCCAGGCGGGTACCAGCCCGTGCAGTGTCCTCCTTTCCTCTTTGGTGCAAAGGGGGCAAGCGCAGCCGCGGAGTACCGAGGCATCAGGCAAAGGTTGCCATTTCGGTGCAACAACGCCAGGACCAGGAGGACTGCCAGATGGAGGTCATCGTGGAGCCCAAGACGATGTCACCACCAGAGCTTTGTGCAGGCGAAGACTACTTTTGTCAGGGTAGCTAGTACTAGCTGTCCCCCTTCAAATTAGCCCGCCATTATTGGCCCCCTTCCTGCTCGATATTTGGGAAGAGGACCAGGGCCTCTATAAATAGGACCAGCCACCCACAGAGCAAAGGGGGGTTCGAAGGAGGAGGCTCTTTAGAGAGGGGTTTTGATCAGAGAAAGAGAGAGAGAGAAAGGTGACTGAACTCCTCCCAGCAGTTCATCGCCCCAGCTAAGAACAGACCCTCGCGAGGCTGTTCTTCCTTGTATTGTTCATCATCATCATCCCAAGAGGCAATCCACCACACCACACACTGGAGTAGGGTATTACAGCACAACGGTGGCCCGAACCAGTATAAACCCTGTGTCTCTTGTGTTGTTCTTTCCATAGTTTAGATCTTAGCGAGGCGGAGGGGTGCAGGTAGGTAGGAGGCGAAATCTCCGCGCGCACCCCAGTGTTCGAACCTCAAGGGTCTGCCGGAACCCGAAATCCGACAACTCGAGGAGAACAAAGGTAAGTAATACCTAGTCTATAGATATGTATATATACAAAAAGGATGCGATTGCAAAATGACAGGATCATCTTTAATTTGCCAGGGGCCACGACCGAGGTGGCAACCCTGAAGCAAGCGCTATCCGAGGCCGAAAACAAAGCGGCCCAGGAGCACACTGAGCGGGAAAAACAAGAGGCACGGGTGGGCGAGGTGCAGCAAGAGCTCCATGCTCTCGTGACGAAGCACGAGGCGTTGGAGCTTGACTTGAAGACGTGAGAGTCCGAGCTTGCCGCGGCCCTTGAGAGTGCAAAGAGTGCCAAGGCTGAAGCCCAAAAGGCCCTCCAGGAGATTGATGCGATGAAGAATATAGCGGCGGGTAAGGCATTCAATATGCAAAGAAAGCATGTGAAAGTAAATTACTTGTTACTTACCTGTAACACCCTCGATGCGACTATATCTCCCACGTGTCGAGGCACGACATCCTCAAACTAGCGATCAAGTCGAGCGTGTCAACCAGATTCTTGAAGATATGCTCAGGGCCTGTGTGATCTCCTTCGGCATGAAGTGGGAGGATTGCCTTCCTTATGCTGAATTCTCCTACAACAACAGTTTTCAAGCAAGTTCGGGCAAGGCCCCATTCGAAATTCTGTATGGCAGGAAGTGCCGTACCCCTCTCAACTGGTCTGAAACTGGCGAACGTCAGCTTATGGGTAATGACTTAATCACAGAGGCAGAGGAAATGTGCAAAGTCATTCATGATAACCTCAAAGCAGCCCAATCCCGCCAGAAGAGCTACTATGATAGTAAGCACCGTGATTTGGCTTTTGAGATCGGAGATCATGTTTACCTCCGTGTCTCTCCTATGAAAGGTACTCGTCGCTTCGGTATCAAAGGGAAGCTTGCCCCTAGATACGTGGGACCTTTCAAGATTGTCAGCAAGAGAGGCGACCTCGCCTACCAACTCGAGCTTCCTTCAAACTTTGCAAATGTTCATGACGTGTTCCATGTCTCTCAGCTCCGAAAGTGCTTCAAGACTCCTGACCGCACCGTCAACTTTGAGGACATTGAGCTCCAAGAAGATCTCTCTTATCGTGAGCACCCAGTTGCTATTCTTGAAGAGACTGAACGCAAGACTCACAATAAGTCAATCAAATTTCTCAAAGTCAAGTGGTCACATCATTCTGACCATGAAGCTACCTGGGAACGCGAGGATCACCTCCGTCCTGAGTACCCGGCGTTCTTTCAGTCCTAGATCTCGGGACAAGATCCTTTCGTAGTGGTGGAGTGTTGTAACACCCCGGATGTAACTTTCCCAATCTGTACTCCAACTCTTGCCGTTTCTGGCATTAAGTTATTTATTTTCTCGGGTTTAGGTCTTTGTCTCCGTGTGTTGTTTTCGTTGTCATGCATCTCATATCATGTCATCATGTGCATTGCATTTGCATACGTGTTCATCTCATGCATTTGAGCATTTTCCCCGTTGTCCGTTTTGCATTACGTCGCTTCGTTCTCCTTCGGTGGTCATTTCTAGCTTTCTTTCATGTGTGGGGATTAAGCATTTCCGGATTGGACCGAGACTTGCCAAGCGGCCTTGGTTTACTACCGGTAGACCGCCTGTCAAGTTTCGTATCATTTGGACTTCGTTTGATACTCCAACGGTTAACCGAGGGACCGAGAAGGCCTCGTGTGTGTTGCAGCCCAACACCCCTCCAATTTGGCCCAAAACCCACCTAAACCCTCTCCATCATCTAGAGCGTTCGATCACGATCACGTGGCCGAAAACCGCACCTCATTTGGCTCTCCTAGCTCCCTCTATGGCTATAAATAGGCCTCTCCCCGAAAATCCGGATCTTCCCCCGTCCTAACCCTAAAATTCCGTCTCCGCCGCCGCCGGACGTGTCCGGACGGAGCCGGACACCGTCCGACCCAGCCGCCACCGCCACGTGTCGCCCTGGGATTCGCCGCCGCCACCGCGCCCACATCACCGCCGCCTCGCCCGCGCGGGCCCGCCGCAGCCCAGGCCGGGCCCCCCGGCCCGCATCGCCGCCCGACCGAGGCCGCGGGCGCCCGCCTCGCTGCACCGCCACTCTTCCTCCTCGCTCCGCCGCCCGGTGCCGGCCGCCGCCTCGTCGCCGCACCCGACGCCGGCCACCGCCGCTGCTCCGGCGACGACCGCGCCTCCCTCTGTGGCGCTGACCACCGCCACCTCACCGTCCCTCGCCGCCTCCTCCCTCTCCGGCCGGCGAGCCCTCTCCTCCGGCGAGATCGAGCTTCTCCGGCTCAACTCCGGCGAGGGATCCGGTCCACCTCAGATTGCGTGCCACCGAAACCCTAGATCTAGAGGTTGTTTTTCTTCTAAGTCCTCGAAATTCCAGATCCATGTGCTCCTGTTCATAGCCTCGTAACTTTGCATCCGTAGCTCCGATTCATGCATATAGCATATCAAAATGTTCATCTCAGAGAGTAAATCACTTCATTCCATCACATCATTTTCATTTGAGTTCATCTTGATGCCCGAAATGCTGTTAGAAGAGGGCTACTTGAGATATTTGTCAGATCTGCTGCTCCATTTAGCTATTTGTCATTTTTGCCATGATTATTGTGTGCATGCTATGCCCATGAGTCCTACATATGTTTTGTTAAGGGTTTTGTCATCTTTCTAGAGGTGCAACCCATGTATTTTTGTGATGTGTGTGGTGACTAGAACAAGCTTGCCAAGTGGTGCACTTGGTAATTCTGTTTTCAGGGACTTAGCATTTCCACCAAGTCCTTGATCTGTTTATCTCATATGGCCATATGTTCATGTTGTTTCCTAGTGATCCGTGCCTCTTTTGAGGATGATCAGTAAGGATGTTTTGTTAATCTTGTAGTGCTCTATCTGTACATGTCTTTGTTTGCAATTATGGAGCACCCTAGCTTGAGTGAATCGAGCTCTACTTTTGCTACTTTGTGAATCTGGGCAGATTGTCAACGTGTTTGCAATTTTGCCGATGATGTTGTAGTTGATCTGTGCATGCTATGCTTTTGTTCTTGCCATGTCTAGCTTGCATTTTGTGTATTCTTTATGGGTGTATGCTTAGCTTATCATGACTTGCACCGTAGTGAGTGCATCGAGCTCGTAAACATGCCTACTTGAGTTATGTTTCAGCATGCTCCAGTTTTCACTAAGTCTATGATCTGATTATGATTTTGCCATGTTCACATGCTTGCAACTGTATTTTCTGATCCCTTTTGGCTCAAGGTAACTAAGGGGATTTTGTTAAGCTCTTTGAGTAGCTCCATGCCATGCTTTACTTTGCCATGGTCAGGTCCTGTAGCGTATAGTTTTGTTGCTCCGAAGAGGGCTACCTGATCTGAAATTCCAGACAAGTGTTAATTTCACTAAGTCTGAGATCTGTTTGCCATATGCATTTTTGCCATACTTGTTTGAACCTGTTAATAGATGAATTGGCCGTAGCTCAGTGCTAGACTTTTGTTAAGAATCTTGAATGCATCCCTGCCATGTATTTTGTTGCCATGTTTGGGTGCTGTAGCATGTTCATCTCATTGCATTTAGATGGCTACTTGCTGTAAACCGCAGACCGGTGTCATATTTGAATCGCTTGCCATTTCCAAACCGTAACTCCGATTCCGGCGTTCTTTATATCGTTTTCAAGCGATTTCATCTCATCTTTCTAGTGGCACACTTGGATTTCCAAGTTGAGGCCAGGTTCTTGCATTTCCTGTCATATCTTGCATATGCATCCCGCATCGCATCCCGCATAGCATACCATCTTTGCATCATCTTGTTTGATCCTTGCACGTGGTTGATTGTGTCCTTGTTGCTTGTTTGTCTTGTTTGGGTAGAGCCGGGAGACGAGTTCGCTAACGAGGAGCCCGTTGAGTTTGCTTTCGAGGATCCAATCTACTCTGACAACTGTGCAGGCAAGATGATCATACCCTCGAAATCACTACTATCTTTGCTATGCTAGTTTTCTCACTCTTTTGCTATGCCAATGCTATGATGCCTACCAATTGATTTCAAGCCTCCCAAATTGCCATGTCAAACCTCTATCCCACCATGTCCTAGCAAACCATTTTTTGGCTATGTTACCGCTTTGCTCAGCCCCTCTTATAGCGTTGCTAGTTGCAGGTGAAGATTGGAGGCCGTTCCTTGTTGGAACATTTATTTACTTGTTGGGATATCATTATATTGCCATGTTATCTTAATGCATCTATATACTTGGTAAAGGGTGGAAGGCTCGGCCTCTCGCCTAGTGTTTTGTTCCACTCTTGCCGCCCTAGTTTCCGTCATATCTGTGTTATGTTCCCGGATTTTGCGTTCCTTACGCAGTTGGGTTATAATGGGAACCCCTTGATAGTTCGCCTTGATTAAAGCTTTTCCAGCAATGCCCAACCTTGGTTTTACCATTTGCCACCTAGACTCTTTTTCCCTTGGGTTTCCGGAGCCTGAGGGTCATCTTATTTAACCCCCCCCCCCCAGGCCAGTGCTCCTCTGAGTGTTGGTCCAACTTGTCAGCTGCTGGTGGCCACCAGGGGCAACTCTGGGCTGGCCTACCAGAAGTTTGGACAATCTGAGTGTGCCCTGAGAAAGAGATATGTGCAGCTCCTATCGGGATTTGTCAGCACATTCGGGCGGTGTTGCTGGTCTTGTTTTAACCTATCGAAATGCCTTGAAGAACCGAGATACCGAGTCTGATCGGAACGTCTTGGGAGGAGGTCTATTCCTTCGTTGACCGTGAGAGCTTGTCATGGGCTAAGTTGGGACTCCCCTGCGGGGATTTGAACTTTCGAGAGCCGTGCCCGCGGTTATGGGCAGATGGGAATTTGTTAATGTCCGGTTGTAGATAACTTGAACCTTAACTTAACTAAAATGAATCAACTGAGTGTGTTACCGTGATGGCCTCTTCTCGGCGGAGTCCGGGAATTGGACACGGTGTTGGAGTAATGTTTGCACAGGTTGCTCTCTAATTTTCTCGCTCGCGCTTTGCCTCCTCTTCTCGCTCTCTTTTGCGAATAAGTTAGCCACCATATTTTGCTAGTCGCTTGCTGCAGCTCCACTTATATTTACCCTACCTTACCTATAAGCTTAAATAGTCTTGATCGCGAGGGTGCGAGATTGCTGAGTCCCTGTGGCTCACAGATTACTATTACCCCAGATGCAGGGCCCGATGATTCCGCTCCAGGTGACGCGTTTGAGCTCAAGTGGGAGTTCGACGAGGACTCTCAACGTTACTATGTTTCCTTTCCTGATGATCAGTAGTGGTGCCCAGTTGGGGGTGATTGGGATCGTGTCGCATGTTGGGTTATCTTTTATTTTGGCGCCGTAGTCGGGCCATGAGTGTTTGGATGATGTAATGTTATTTATGTACTTGATTGACGTGGCGAGTGTAAGCCAACTATGTTATCTCCCCTTTTATTATCATATTACATGGGATGTTGTGAAGATTTCCTAACTTGCGACATATGCCTTCAATGCGATTATGCCTCTAAGTCGTGCCTTGACACGTGGGAGATATAGTTGCATCGAGGGTGTTACATTACCCGAGTCCGGAGCTCTCCAGGAGCATTCGCAGATTTGCCCTGCAGCGTGTCGGATGCCACACAGTTTTACCAGGCCGAGGAGGGAAGCTCAACGGAGAAGCTGTTCTGGTCTCAGTATACTGGGACTGAACACCCGATGCCTCTGAGCGACCAGCTGAAGCAGCTGGTCGAGCTGCACAAGGCAGCCGAACAGGCCATGAAGGGCTTTATAGTCCAGATGTGGCCTGGCGACGCCCTTCCCAACAGCTAATTCGGCCTAGTGAGGCGGCTTGTGGATGCCTGCCCACGACTGGAAGTCATTAAGCGGTCCGTCTGCATCGAAGGTGCACGCCGGGCTTTTGCCCGTGCAAAGGTGCACTGGGCCAAGATAGACGCCGTGAAGCTGGTAAAGGAAGGGCCGCCGCAGGGCAAGGAGCATCGCCACCCCGAGATGTACTATGAGGGTGTCCTGAAGGGTGCCCGTCTTGTAGCGGACGAGTGTGTGAAAGATGTAATATTTGAATAAACTTGCTCGTGTAATCCTGTATTAGGAAAACTTGTTCATATGCGCTATGCAACGCTTGTTTGAATTTAAAATATTGCCTTCTGTTTGGCTGTTCATCGAATATGAGAGATGGCTAGTCGTCGGCTTCTGCCCCCACGCCACGAGTGCTGGGGTGTTCGGGATAAAACCTGAGCACTCTTGTTCCCATTTTTGGGTCCTTCGAGGGAGGTGCTCAGCACAACGGACAAGGCAATCAGACTATAATGCGTTATCACTCTCACTTAGCCATAGAATTCTATAATTTTAAATTTCGGTGAAGCCCCTAGTATTCGGAGGCCGAATTCGGGGCGCTATACATGCCTTAAGCCGAACAGGGTCGACTCCTCGCTCTAAGCGGCATAAGTCTTTAGGGACTTGAGACCTCTCGAACAGCGACCAGTCTCTCGCCTTATCATGACAGTCAGTTTTAGCTTTCTCTACTGAGGTGCTTAGCCCAGCAGAACCGGGGTACAATCACAGTAGTTCTCCCAGTGCTACCTTAGCCGATATAGCGAAACGTAAGGTACCAAAACATGGGAGCCGGTCAAACCCAACTATTGACCCAAGACATGATTCGGAGCTGATGCATATAATGCTATAAGTTTGGGGTACTGCACTGTCGAAAGTGTTCAGACTTCTCATGCCGTATTATGGGGTATACTTAAGCCCCTAGCGTATTGGCCATACCAGAGTGTACGGGTGCTAGATGTCATGAATGAATCATATATATATATATAAAGGAAGAATGCAATAATAGTCTTAATGCTATGCATTGTTTATTCAAAAAGGTGCGTTAGAGCAGAATGATACAAGTAGTGCGATAAGCAAAAAGTAGGACTATTTGACATGTCCCTTCCAAGGGAAAGCTGAGGAATGGTATTAAAGCAAGTATTTCACTCATTATCGTAATCCACCTGGGAGTTCCATGGTGTGACGTAGCTTTCTGCCTCCTTGGTTGCTGCATCATATGTTCGGCAATCATGCTGCCGCACAGGGTTTCCAGAGATTAACGTCCTGAAAGAGAAAAATAACAAAGCGGGAAGCCCCTAGTGTGGTTTAAGCCGCACCTTGGAGCATGTCGTAGTCGTGCCCCCCTTCCCACCCGTGCCCATGGTATTTTTAATGCGTAATTATGTACACGTGGCACGGACTTCGCCATTCGGCTGGGACCGGGGTGGGGGCCGCATTGCTATGCGAGCTCGGAACATGCTAGGCGGTCCTGTTGCCGATTACTCCGGGCGCGCTTGAAGGTGTCTGGGTCCTTAATCGCCGAACTAGTGGATTGCCTTAAGAGGCAGCTTTGCGCTTTTGCTGCGAGGGCCGCAGTGTGCTCCTCCGTGCGGAGAGAGCGCTCTGTGTTTCCATTGACTGTGATGACCCCCCCGAGGTCCTGGCATCTTGAGCTTGAGATATGCATAATGCGGTACCGCAATGAATCTCGCAAATGCGGTTCGCCCGAGCAGTGCATGGTAGCCACTGCGGAACGGGACTATGTTGAAGATTAACTCTTCGCTTCGAAAGTTATCTGGAGACCCGAAGACCACTTCCAGTGTGACTGAGCCTGTGCAATGGGCCTCTACACCTGGTATGACGCCTTTAAAGGTCGTTTTTGTGGGTTTGATCCTTGAGGGGTCTATACCCATTTTGCGCACTGTGTCCTGATAAAGCAGGTTCAGACTGCTGCCGCCATCCATAAGGACTCAAGTGAGGTGAAATCCGTCAATGATTGGGTCTAGGACCAGTGCGGTGAATCCGCCATGACGGATACTAGTGGGGTGCTCCCTACGATCGAAGGTGACCGGACAGGAGGACCATGGGTTGAACTTTGGGGCGACTGGCTCCAACGCATATACGTCCCTGAGCGCACGCTTCCGCTCCCTCTTGGGGATGTGGGTTGCGTATATCATGTTCACCGTCCGCACTTGTGGGGGGAACCTCTTCTATCCTCCGGTGTTCGGCTACCAGGTCTCCTCTTCGTCATCGCTATGTGACGCCTTATCTTTGTTTTCGGCATTTAACTTGCCGGCCTTCTTGAACACCCAACAATCCCTGTTGGTGTGGTTGGCTGGCTTGTTGGGGGTGCCATGTATTTGGCACGAGCGATCGAGTATACGGTCCAAACTGGACGGGCCTGGAGTGCTTCTTTTGAATGGCTTTTTCCGCTGACCGGGTTTAGAGCCTTTGAATCCGGCATTGACTGCCGTATCCTCGGTATTGTTGCTGTTAATGCGGCGCTTATGTTTGTTACGACGTGACCTGCTGTTGCCGTCCTTGGTATCCGAAGTATCATGGTTCTTTGATATGTTATTGCTGCGAGCCAACCAGCTCTCCTCTCCCGCAGAAAAGCGGGTCATGAGTGTCGTGAGGGTTGCCATAGATTTCGGCTTTTCCTGGCCAAGGTGCCGGGCGAGCCATTCGTCGCGGATGTTGTGCTTAAAAGCTGCTGGGGCCTCTGCATCCGGACAGTCGACGATTTGATTTTTCTTTGTTAGGAACCGCGTCCAGAATTGCCTGGCTGATTCCTCTGGCTGCTGAATTATGTGGCTCAAGTCATCGGCATTTGGTGGTCGCACATAAGTGCCCTGAAAGTTGTCGAGGAATGCGGCTTCCAGACCTTCCCAACAGCCAATGGACTCTGCTGGCAAGCTGTTGAGCCAATGCCGAGCTGGTCCTTTGAGTTTGAGTGGGAGGTATTTGATGGCGTGTAGGTCATCACCGCGGGCCATGTGGATGTGCAGGAGGAAATCCTCAATCCATACCGCAGGATCTGTTGTGCCGTCGTATGATTCTATATTTATGGGTTTGAAACCCTCTAGGATTTGATGATCCATTACTTCATCTGTGAAGCATAAGGGGTGTGCGGCGCCTCTGTACTGGGCTATATCGCGACGCAGCTCAAATGAGTCTTGCCCGCTGTGTTCGGCCCGGCCGAACTTAATTTTACTGTATCCGGCATGACGATTATCGTCTCGCATAGTGGCGCGCCCTCATGATCCGTAGATCAATCTTGCATGTTTTTCTTTGTCCTCTAATACGTCTCGCAGGTCTGGCGTATTTCCCCATGCCTTTTTATTTGAATGGCGTCGGGGTGCGGGCTAAGCTTTTGGCTGGAATGCCTCTCTGTCGCGGCCGCGAGGTGGCCGATCAGCCGCGTCATATGCCATGGATGTAGGTTTCGGTGCTTCCTCCTCCAGTCGGGGTAGCAACCTGCACTTTGGGTAACTCTTGGAGGGGCGTTCGAGTTTATATTCCTCGGCCACTAGGACTTCAGTCCATCTGTCAGCTAGCAAATCTTGATCAGCTTGAAGCTATTGCTACTTTTTCTTTAGGCTATTTGTCGTGGCTATAAGCCGGCGCTTGAAGCGCTCTTGTTCGACGGGATCCTCTGGCACGACGAATTCATCATCGTCGAGGCTTGCCTCGTCTTCGGAGGGAGGCGTGTAATTATCATCCTCCGCTTCTCCATCTACCGCTCTCTCAGGAGGGCTGGCTTCTCCATCCTCCTGCTCTAAATCTTGCTGGAGGGGATTGTTGTTGCCTTCGGCACTGTCCGGAGTGCTATTATCTCCGGTGCCGGTATCACCACTTTTTCCTTGGCGGGACTTAGAGCAGAGCCGCTGACGTCGGCGCTTGGGTTGCTTCTTGGAGGGGTCATCCTCCGTTGTCCCGTTGCTATTGCCTTCTTTGGGTGTGTCCACCATGTATATGTCATATGATGAGGTGGCTGTCCAGTGCCCTGTGGGCAGTGGTTATTCTTCGCCTCCCGCGTCGTCGTCCATACCATCGATGTCTTCGGAGTCGAAGTCGAGCATGTCGGTTAAGTCGTCGACAGTGGCTACTAAGTGGGTGGTGGGTGGGCGGCGAATTTCTTCGTCATCCGCATCCCAATCCTGCCGGACGTAGTTCGGCCAGGACACTCCTGACAAGGAGAGATACCTTAGTGAGTTCAGTATGTCGCCAAAGGGCGAGTGCTGAAAAATATCCGTGGAGGTAAACTCCATGATCGGCGCCCAATCGGATTCGACAGGAATGGGCGCAGGCGGTTCGGAGTCCGTGGCCGGAGAAGGATCCGGCAGTTTGGCAACACGGCTCTCATGAAGGGTAAGGTCAATATTTGGCTCGATCGCCATAGAGGATACGGCCTCCGTGGCGGGGTCTATCCCCCCGTCCATGGATGGCACAACTAGCTCCGAATTGAGGGTCAGAGCGGCTGCCGGTGCGATTTCTTGAACACTGTCCGATGGTAGAGCTAAATCGTACTCATCGTGACCGCGTGGCGCACAAGGCAGGGGCTCGAATCCGTCGAAGATCAAGTCACCGCGGATATTGGCCGTATAGTTTAAGCTTCCAAATCTGACCTAGTGGCCAGGGGCATAACTTTCGATCTACTCCAGACGGCCAAGCGAGTTGGCCCACAGTGCGAATCCGCCGAACACAAAGATTTGTCCGGGGAGAAAAGTCTCACCCTAGACTGCATCGCTATCGATGATCGTAGGAGCCATCAAGCCTAAAGGCGACCACACAGAGGAACTCTCAATGAAAGCACAAATGTTGGTGTCAAAACCGGCGGATCTCAGGTAGGGGGTCCCGAACTGTGCGTCTAAGGTGGATGGTAACAGGAGGCAGGGGACACGATGTTTTACCCAGGTTCGGGCCCTCTTGATGGAGGTAAAACCCTACGTCCTGCTCGATTTATTCTTGATGATATGGGTATTACAAGAGTTGATCTACCACGAGATCGGAGAGACTAAACCCTAGAAGCTAGCCTATGGAATGATTGTATGTTGTCCTACGGACGAAAACCCTCCGGTTTATATAGACACCGGAAGGGGTTAGGGTTACACAAGGTCGGTTACAAAGGAGGAGATATCCATATCCGTACAGCCTAGCTTGCCTTCCACGCCAAGTAGAGTCCCATCCAGACACGAGATGAAGTCTTCAATCTTGTATCTTCATAGTCTAACAGTCCGGTCAATGGATATAGTCCGGCTGTTCGGAGACCCCCTAATCCAGGACTCCCTCAGTGGGCGCGCCCCCTACCTCGTGGCTCCCTCGTTTCTTCCCTGACGTGCACTCCAAGTCTATCCGGTTGCTTTCCTTCCAAAAATAAGTTCTGTGAAGTTTCAGGTCAATTGGACTCCGTTTGATTTTCCTTTTCTGCGATACTCTAAAACAAGGTAAAAACAGAAACTGGCTCTGTGCTCTAGGTTAATAGGTTAGTCCCAAAAATAATATAAAAGTGTATAATAAAGCCCATAAACATCCAAAACAGTAGATAATATAGCATGGAGCAATCAAAAATTATAGATACGTTGGAGACGTATCAGGTATCACCATACCTAGTTCAATCTCATTACCGGCAAGTCTCTTTACTCGTTCTGTAATGCATCGCAACTAACTCATTAGCCACATTGCTTGCAAGGCTTATAGTGATGTGCATTACCAAGAGGGCCCAAAGATACCTCTCTAACAATCGGAGTGAAAAATCCTAATCTCGATCTATGCCAACTCAACAAACACCATTGGAGACACCTATAGAGCATCTTTATAATCACCCAGTTACGTTGTGACGTTTGATAGCACACAAGGTGTTCCTCCGGTATCCGGGAGTTGCATATTCTCATAGTCAGAGGAACATGTATAAGTCATGAAGAAAGCAATAGCAATAAACTAAACGATCATAGTGCTAAGCTAATGGATGGGTCATGTCAATCACATCATTCTCTAATGATGTGATCCCATTCATCAAATGACAACTCATGTCTATGGCTAGGAAACTTAACCATCTTTGATTAACGAGCTAGTCAAGTAGAGGCATACTAGTGACACTCTGTTTGTCTATGTATTCACACATGTACTAAGTTTCTGGTTAATACAATTCTAGCATGAATAATAAAAATTTATGATGATATAAGGAAATATAAATGACAACATTATTATTGCCTCTAGGGCATATTTTCTTCAATAGGTTTATATGAGTTATGAGATTTGGTGACTGAATGTTGTTCCGAGTCCCGAATGAGATCACGGACATGACGACGAGTCTCTAAATGGTCGAGAGGTAAAGATTGATATATAGGACGATGGCATTTGGACACCGGAAGTGTTTCGAGGGTTACCAGGTACTTATCGGGTCACCGGAAGGGGTTCCGGGCACCCCCGGCAAAAGATATGAGCCTTATGGGCCAAGAGGGGAAACGCACCAGCCACAAGGGGCTGGTGCACCCCCATATGGGCCGGCCTATAAGGAGAAGGAAAGAGGGGAACGGAAAGGAAAGAGAGGAATAGGATTCCCCCTTCCTTCCCTTTCTCCCCCTCTTTCCTTCCCCTCCGACAAACATGGCAGGGGGGGGGGCAATGGGAGAACCCCAAGTAGGATTTGGCCTACTTGGGGCGCCTCCTGGAAGCCTCCTCTCTCCCTCCCGCCTATAAGTGTGTGGGGGGGGGCACCCTAGCACACCCCGGACAATTGCCTAGCAGTGTGCGGCGCCCCCCTGCACCGTTTACACCCCCGGTCATATTTTTGTAGTGCTTAGGCGAAGCCCTGCGGAGATCACTTCGCCATCACCGTCACCACATAGTCGTGCTGACGGAACTCATCTACTACCTCAACATCTTACTGGATCAAGAAGGCGAGGGACATCACCGAGCTGAATGTGTGTAGAACGCGGAGGTGCCGTGCGTTCGGTACTTGATCGGTTGAAGCACAAAGAAGTTCGACTACATCAACTGTGTTGTGAAATGCTTCCACTTACGGTCTACGAGGGTACGTAGACACACTCTCCCCCTTGCTGTTATGCGTCTCCATGGATAGATCATTACGTGCGCGTAGATTTTTTTTCTTTTTCCATGCAACGATTCCCAACAGTGGCATCATGAGCCAGGTCTATGCGCAGATGATATGCACGAGTAGAACACAAAGAGTTGTGGGCGGTGATAGTCATACTGCTTATCACCAACGTCTTATTTTGATTCGGCGGTATTGTGGGATGAAGTGGTCCGGACCAACCTTACATGTCCACGCACATGAGACCAGTTCCACCGACAGACATGCAACTAGTTTTGCATAAAGGTGGCTGGCGGGTGTCTGTTTCTCCTACTTTACTTGAATTGAATTTGCCTGCGGCCGGTCCTTGAAGAAGGTTAAAACAACAATCTTGACGAAACACCGTTATGGTTGTATGCGTAGGTAAGAAAGGTTCTTGCTAGAAGCCCGTAGCAGCCACATAAAACTTGCAACAACAAAGTAGAGGATGTCTAACTTGTTTTTGCAGGGCATGTTGTGATGTGATATGGCCAAGACATGATGTGATAAATGTTATTGTATGAGATGATCATGTTTTGTAAGTTATCAGCAACCGACAGGAGCCTTATGGTTGTCTATTTATTCTATGAAATGCAAACTCCATGTAATTGCTTTACTTTATCACTATGCGTTAGCGATAGTTGTAGAAGCAATGGTTGGCAAGATGACCACGACGCAACGATGGAGATCAAGGTGTCGAGCGGGTGACGATGGAGATCATGACGATGCTTTGGAGATGGAGATCAAAAGCACAAGATGATGATGGCCATATCATGTCACATATCTTGATTGCATGCGATGTTTATCTTTTATGCATCTTATTTTGCTTAGTACGGCGATAGCATTATAAGATGATCCCTTCACTAAATTTAAAGGTAAAAGTGTTCTCCCTAAGTATGCACCATTGCTACAGTTCGTCGTGTTGAGACACCACGTGATGATCAGGTGTGATAGACTCTACATTCACATACAACGGGTCCAAGACAGTTTTGCACATGCAGAATACTTGGGTTAAACTTGACAAGCCTAGCATGTACAGACATGGCCTCGGAACACTGTAGACTGAAAGTTCGAACATGAATCATATAGCAGATATGATCAACATTGAGATGTTCACCATTGATGACTACCCCATCTCACATGATGATCAGACATGGGTTAGTTGATTCGGATCACGTAGCACTTAGATGATTTGAGGTATGTCTATTTAAGTGGGATTTCTTTAGTAATATGATTAAATGAACTTAATTTGTCATGAACTTAGTCTTATAGTTTTGCATATCTGTGTTGTAGATCAATGGCCCGAGCTACCGTTCCCTTGAATTTTAATGCGTTCCTAGAGAAAGCTAAGTTGAAAGATGATGGTAGCAACTACATGGACTAGGTCCGTAACTTGAGAATTATCCTCATTACTTCACATAAGAATTATGTCCTTGCTGCACAGCTAGGTGAAAGGCCTGTTGCAGGAGGTGAAGCTGATGTTATGAATGTCTGGCAAGCTCGATCTGATGACTACTCTATAGTTCAGCGTGCCATGCTTTACGGCTTAGAACCGGGACTACAAAGACGTTTTGAACGTCATGGAGCATATGAGATGTTCCAAGAGTTGAAGTTAATATTTCAAGCAAATGCCCGGGTTGAGAGACATGAAGTCTCCAACAAGTTCTATAGCTGCAACATGGAGGAGAACAGTTCTGTCAGTGAACACATACTCAAAATGTCTGGGTATTATGATCACTTGACTCAGCTGGGAGTTGATCTTCTAGTTGATTGTGTTATTGACAAAGTTCTTCAATCACTACCACCGAGCTACAAAGGCTTCATGATGAACTGTAATATGCAAGGGATGAACAAAACAATTCTCGAGCTCTTCGCAATGCTTAAGGCTGCGGAGGTAGAAATCAAGAAGGATCATCAAGTTTTGATGGTTAACAAGACCACTAGTTTCAAGAAAAAGGGTAAGGGAAAGAAAGGGAACTTCAAGAAGAATGGCAAGCAAGTTGCCACTCATGGGAAGAATCCCAAAGCTGGACCCAAGCCTGAAACTGAGTGCTTCTACTACAAAGGGGCTGGTCACTCGAAGCAAAACTACCCCAAGTATTTGGTGGATAAGAAGGATGGCAAAGTGAACAAAGGTATATTTGATATACATGTTATTGATATGTACCTTACTAATGCTCGTAGTAGCGCCTAGGTATTTGATACTGGTTCGTCCTAATATTTGTAACTTGAAACAGGAGCTACGGATTAAACAAAGATTGGCTAAGGACGAGGTGACGATGTGCGTCGGGAATGGTTCCAAGGTCAATGTGATCGCTGCCGGCATGCTACCTCTACATCTACCTTCGAGATTAGTTTTAGACCTGAATAATTGTTATTTGGTGCCAGCGTTGAGCATGAACATTATATCTGGATATTGTTTAGTGCAAGATGATTATTCATTTAAATCAGAGAATAATGGTTGTTCTATTTATATGAGTAATATCTTTTATGGTCATGCACCCTTGAAGAGTGGTCTATTTCTATTGAATATCGATTGTGTTGATACACATATTCATAATATTGATGCCAAAAGATGCAAAGTTGATAATGATAGTGCAACATATTTGTGGCACTGCCGTTTAGGTCATATTGGTGTAAAGCGCATGAAGAAACTCCATGTAGATGGATTTTTGGAATCACTTGATTATGAATCATTTGATACTTGCGAACCATGCCTCATGGACAAGATGACTAAAACTCCATTCTACAGAACAACGGAGTGAGCCAATGACTTATTGGAAATAATACATACCGATGTATGCAGTCCGATGAGTGTTGAGGCACGCAGAGGGTATCTTTATTTTCTGACCTTCACAGATGATTTGAGCAGATATGGGTATATCTAGTTAATGAAACACAAGTCTGAAACATGTGAAAAGTTCAAAGAATTTCAGAGTGAAGTGGAAAATCATCTAAACAAGAAAATAAAGTTTCTACGATCTGATCGCGAAGGCGAATATTTGAGTAATGAGTTTGGCCTTCATTTAAAACAAAGTGGAATAGTTTCACAACTCACGCAACCTAGAACACCACAACATAATAGTGTGTCTGAATGTCGTAACTGTACTTTATTAGATATGGTGCGATCTATGATGTCTCTTACCGATTTACCACTATCATTTTGGGGTTATGCATTAGAGCCAGCTGCATTCACGTTAAATAGGGCACCGTTTAAATCCGTTGAGACGACACCGTATGAACTATGGTTTGGCAAGAAACCTAAGCTATCGTTTCTTAAAATTTGGGGTTGTGACACTTATGTCAAAAGGCTTCAGCCCTCATAAGCTCGAACCCAAATCAAAGAAGTGCATCTTGATAGGATACCCTAAGGAAACAATTGGGTACACCTTCTACCACAGATTCGAAGGCAAGATCTTTGTTGCCAGGAATGGAACATTTCTAGAGAAGGAGTTTCTCTCGAAAGAAGTGAGTGGGAGGAAAGTAGAACTCGATGAGGTACTTGTACCTTCTCTTCAATTGGAAAGTAGCTCATCACAGAAAAGAGTTCCCGTGATGCCTACACCAACTAGAGAGGAAGCCAATGATGATGATCATGAAACTTCAGATCAAGTTACTACTGAACCTCGTGGGTCAACTAGAGGACAATCTGCACCAGAGTGGTACGGTAATCCTGTTCTGGAAGTCATGTTACTAGACCATGGCGAATCTACGAACTATGAAGACGCTATGATGAGCCCAGATTTCGATAAATGGCTTGAGGCCATGAAAAATCTGAGATAGGATCCATGTATGAGAACAAAGTGTGGACTTTGGTGCACTTGCCGATGATCCGCATGCCATTCAGAATAAATGGATCTTCAAGAAGACTGACACAGATGGTGGGTCCTAGCTGTCAGGGGGAAGAATCATTGTTTTCCCATAATAAAGACACACTTCCTTGCGTGCGAAGATGTAGCTGGTCGGTCCCAACTGTCAGGGGGAGAAAACATTATTTTTAGGGCAAAAAGGATGTAGTTGCATGCATGCGTCCATGGGCGTGGTGCGTCCCACTATCAGCCTCTCCACATACAGTTATCTTCCGATGACTCTCGTTTGTTGACCACATTGACCACACCGTGTAGAGCGCACCAAGGCCGATGCACGACGGCGAGGCCTCAGACTGGAATGCCCCGGAGATGGGGAATACGCGGCAGTGGAGTCCTAGACAGAGAGGAGTGGGAAACTTGACTAGTTCGGGTGCGAGGTGGGCCTACACTCGGGAGAGAATAACAGGAGGTGCGGAGTAGTGGAGGGATGGCCTGTCCATCGGTGGGGTAGCGTTTTGCTGTGAAGCGCGCAAAATAGCACCACTAGACACTGAAGGCTGGAGCACGCGGTCCCGGCAGCGCTGAGGGAAGAAGACGAGAGATTGAAGAAGAATGTCGGTCGTTGGATGTAAATCCAATGCCTTGCTTAGGCTCCGACCTTTGTATTTTTATTTTGTGTGAAAGTGCTTAGGCTTCGACCTACTAGCCTGCATGCTAGCCAGTCCATTTGGTTTTTTAGTCTAGTTGGTGGGCTGGGTGAAACAATGATGTAGCGTCTATGCAGCCCGTTTATATATTATGGTAGAATTTAAAGCCCATTTGCATTTTTCTCAAAATCCGCAGACTTGCTGGGCTGGGTGAAAATATCATGTTGGGTTGGACGGAGAAATGTTATAAAAACATAAACACATGATTGCATGTCTATTACTGCATTGGTCAGTAAAATCTTTGCAAGCTTATGTACGCAATCACCAGGAGTTAACTTGCCAAATTATATATAAACAATTATTATTGTTATTTTGTAAGAACTTTCGATTTACGAAATAAAATATCATTTAATTTGATGAGTTAATAGGATGTGGGGTATTATTATTTTTTAGGCTAGACGTGGGACAATTGAGTTGGTTTTAGGGAAAAGTACTAAGAGAAAACTCTGATTACATCGAAAAAGAAAGTGGGAGAAAATTCAGATATAGGATTAATGGAAACGAAAAATAAAGGAAGTGGGAAGGTCTATGAAATGGTTGGACGAACGGCAGGTTTAATGGAACCTTATGTTGTTTCTATTATATATAAGTAATAAAATAAGATATAAATATAAATATGTATACTATTATAGAAGGGAAAACATAGGTTCAGTTTTGCATTCTTATAGAAAAATAGAACTGAGCTATGCGTCGTCTTGAAAAAACAAACATAACTTGGGCTACTGATGTTATAGACAAGCTAGGCTGGGAGGCCCAGATGCCGCTTGATACCTGCTGGACCCAAAAAAAGTTGAAACATGTCATGGGCTGTGCATGTTAAACAACAAAACCTAGGCCATGGACTTGGTGGGCCCAGGACTGTCAGCCTCTCGACAAACAATCGTCTCCCGATTCCTCTTGTTTTGCTGACCATGTTGGGAATGACAGACAGCGACGCCATGGCAAGAGCACCAAGGTGGAGAACAACGTCGAGACCTCAGACCAAACGAACTAGAGCGAGGGAAGACTTAGGCGGAGGGGAGTATGAGGGTTGACTTGTTCGGGTGTAGGGTGGGCCGGTGGAGCTGTCGCTGCCGGAAAATGTGTGGGAGTAGAGGGATGGCCTGGACAACGCCATAGGCTATGATGGGTCACCGAGACGTGTGCGGTAGCGCTGCCAGCCACTGTAGGAAGAGGACGAAAGATTGAAAAAACTAAAGAAATATAAATGGATAGGTGGTTGGTCCCAGATGTGTGTGTACGAGACCTGCTGGGTCCACCTGAGAAGGTGAATATGTTGGGAGGAAGGAGATTCAAAGCACGACAGCCCAGTGAACTAGTTACATACATAAGCAAATAGCCACTAAAAAAGCAAACAGGTTAATTTGTTCTTAGATGAAATATTTCAAACAAAACAGATAATTACGACACATAGGCTAATGCATGAAACACTCAGATGATAAAGGTGCTTAAACAGATAAAGTACATGATCTAGACCTTCCTGACATGTTTGATCATGATGCTGCGGCCGTCCGTGTAATTGTCGGTTACGGGAAGCAGATGGCCGAATCGTCGTGTTCTTCCTTCTCTCCATCGCAGCGAAGCTGCAGTCAGAACTGCCGATGATACGGGCGAATGATCCAGAACCTCTGATGGCCCTACAACAGTGGTAGAAGAGAACCTCGCCCCGCACGCATACCTGGGCGATGGTGATCCGCTGGTCCCTGTCAGGAGACGAATGGATGGGCACAAGGTCTAGTCCTGCGACCTTGTGCTTTCTCGTCCTGTAGGTACTGCTTGAACTCGGCGAGGCAGAGCTTCACCAATTCCAGATCATTGGTGTACATCACATCAACTTGGTGCAGCCATGGGATAGAACGGCGAACTGAAAGGTGAACTCCTTGCTGAAGTCCATATCCAGTAGGCTCACCCCTCAGATCGCCATTGGAGTCTCTTCAAGTGAACAAGTGGGTAGATGGCGGCACCAGTTCGTTTTTCAGCTCTTGGGGAACTGGATTCAACAGTAAAGTGAGTGTGTACATGCAACAACAGTTACTACCCCTCCCTCGCCCGCCGCATGGCCGGCAGAACATGCACCCTCAACGCATTCAAACGCCTCCAATAAGAATCCTATTCCGGCCACACGTCAGTTCACGAGCGGGTCTGTATTGGTACTCTAATAACAAGTGTTAGTGGTCACTTTACTTAAATTTAATTAGCTTTAATAAAATTTATTCTTAAAACAAGCAATGCATTGGCTCGTTCTGTCAGTGCCACAGGATCAACATGCACAACAATTAGAATTATTATTCTCAGGACGCACACGATCAACACATTTGTCGCACTTTCACACAGATAATACTACCATGTTTGAACAATTTGTTATAGTTGTTGTCCTCTGCATCATCATGCCGTGTTTCACAGCTTGCAAGATTCAGAACCAACAAATAAGATTCAAATAATAAGTACAACAAAGATGCCTACACATCTCATTGATTCCCAACTTGCAAGATTCAGAACCAACAAATAAGATTCAAATGATAAGTACAACAAAGATGCCTACACATCTCATTAATTCTCGGCTGGCAAGATTCAGAACCAATCCATTAGAGCCTTTTGATAAAGTGAATATCGGGATTAAATCCATCTTGGCTACCCGTGTCATACAACCCAAGAACTTGGCGAATGCTCTTGACCATAACAACATCTATAGTTGAGTATTCCTATTTGCACTGATAGGAAAGAGCATGATTACTATAATAGTGGCACTAGTTGAAGCTAACTTTATTTCCAAAACAAGAAAACTTTGCGATAGAATAGCTTTATTTAAAAAATACAATGTTAGCACAGTATGACTAAGCACAATCACGTTGAGAAAGGACAGTACTGACTGGTGTGAGATGACTTTGGGAGATCAAGTTATTCTACATGTCCCCATATCTTGCTATGAAAGCGATTCATTGACATTCATTAACACCTCAGTGTGGCAGTAGAAGGAGGAGCATCGATCTCATTTCAATCACTTTTTTGTGTAGTTCAACTAAAATTATGGCGCCCGCCAGTTAGAGAGGAGGAGCGCCGACTCATTTCAATCACTTTTCTTCTGCCAATTATCTACATTGGAAATGAAATGGTAGCTAAGACAATAGTTCTATTTTAAATGTATTATTAGTTCATTTTATCAGTGGCAGTAGCAGTGCCAAAACAGTAGCACAAGATCACTAGCTGGATGCAGAGTCAAAATCAACCAAAAAGAAACATACCAGTTCATGGGAACCGTAACTGAGAGAGGGGCCCCTACACCGCCACGACTCAATGTGGTCAACCTGCAGCTCCACTCGATGATTCAATTAATGTGACTTTTTCTGTAGTTCACCTGAAATGAAGCAAAGATTGCATCATTCAGCTAGCAAGAAGTACTTGCTCTCATGAGCTGGCAGGTTCTTCTTTAGTAGTTGCACTAAAATTGAGCAACATTAAGGTTGGCTGTCCTACTCATGTAAAGTGCAACTATAATTTTCTTATCCTTTTGTGCAGTTCCACTAAAATAAAGTGCCATTGTGGTGATAGTGATGGCTCATCTTGCAAAGGCTAATAAAATGTTGCACGTGATTACCAGCAGAATTTGACGGAGATTTTGAAACTCCAATCACCATTTTGTGCAGTTCCTCCAAAATTAAGAAATGTTTCCCACGTGACATTTTAGTTGAACTACACAGTACACTCATTCCAAAAAATGTGTTTTGTGTAGTTCACCAAAAGGTCACAATAGCAACAAGGTGAAATGGATATCCCTATCTACACAAAAAGATAGAAAGAAAACATTTGCTGGTCAATAACAAGATACGAAACATACATGAAATGAAAAGAAGCATCTTGATTATGTTCATGGCAATCACGCAAGGACAGTAGAAATTCTAAAACAGCAGCATTGCTTCATGTTACCGGAAGCATTACAATCAACAATGACATTCGTCAAATATGGGATTACTTTAATGGTGGCATTGCTTGTTTACCAGATATAGTAGATCAACAATAGCTAAAGAGTTGGTTTAAGGGCATGGGACCATGGGGACACCAGGACACTCAACAACATAAAGAAGCAACTTACTTATCATACTGGGGAAAACAACAGGAGTACCATTTGTAACATAGTTTAATTGTATCATATAACTGGAGGCATTAGATTAACAATAACATTGGTTAGACATGTCCTTAAGGTAACACTGTGATCGCTTCATTTTACATGCAACCTTACATTAACAACAACAAAAAATTGGTATAAGGACATGCAACAGTGGACGCATCAGCACAATATACCTACAAGGAGGCATAAAGTGGTGATGCCGAGTTTGTTCATACTCTGTGAGGGCAGCAAATCTAATCCTGGAGACCTTTTACTATGCGAGGGCAGCAAATCTAATCCAGGACATACTCTATTGACTTGTCCACCAGCCGCCACTTTCTATCCTTTTTTCAACCAATAATAGATCTGTTCCTTGTCTAGTTTGTACTGCCTTTTCCCTTTATTCCCCTTTTCAACCAAGAGAACGGTTGGGTATCCAGTCTCTACTACTTTCCCCCTGTTATTTCCTCTTTGAATCAAGTCCTAGATTTATGCTACGACTTCCCCCTTTCTTCGTTGTTTGAACCAAGTCCTAGATTCGACTGCATGAAGTAGCTTTACCTCAATAATACTAAAAATTTAGGTGGCTTTGGAAGAGCTGATGGAAGTAGAAAAAGATGCACATGCAGACACGTGGGGAGCTGGGGTAGTAGAGCAAGGCCACTTTCGAAGAACTTATACCTGAGGGTCGGCGGCGACAGGTCGGATCTGCGCACAATACGGCAGGGAGGAAGAAGGGTCGGAGGACCTCCCGAGCCGGCGCTGTGTCGGAGAGAACGACACGGGCAGAGGATCAGGACCCACCAACAGCTATGGGTTTCCTCCCTCGCCGCCGATGACCACGTGAACGATGCACCTAGTCCTCCACACACACCGGCCGAAGGGATTCGGCCGGATCTGTGACCAGCGGTGAGCAGAGAGGAAATGTTGCTACCGCTATCTTGTTTAGATCTGGAGAGGATGAGAGAATGAAGAGAGCAACCCTAGTAAAGCAAGCGCTCAAGCCCCTGCCTATATATATAGTGGAGTGATTATCTTTTTCTCTCCACAACAAGCGTTTCAATTTGTGTATGTGGCATTAAAGAAAAGAAACTCTCTATTTAACGTGGCTAACTGTACGACCCCTACTTACTAGTAGTAGTATTGTTCACTTGTGCTCGCCGACCCTCCATTCATTGAACAACCCCACGGGTGAATAAACATACAGTACTAGTATTTATATAGAACGAACAAGCTTGAACTATTTTGGCTTTGAGATATCGATGGTACAGTTTGACCACATTGCATCAATGGACTCAGTACTTTGAAGTAACCTATACGTATAAACACATGCATGGTTTACATTCTGAAACTCTTGCTAGAGCTTGAACTGTATTTGTTTACATGTACCACATTTTTCTCTTGGTTTTCTGCTCCATAGCGCAATACATCGATACAAAATTATACTATGAGTAGTTAAAAGTAGATAGCGAGGCTTTTCTCGGGCAGTACGCGCGGCAGTTTTCGCGTAGGCGGTTTGACAGAGAGGCGAGGAGGGTGAGGGAGTAGCGGATTCAACTTACTACTGGAAAGGCAGGGTTGTGTGATTTTATGATGTGTTACTGCTGGAAAGACGGGGTCTTGTGATATGACTACTCACTATAGTCATGAATTACTAGCACTACGACCGGGGTGATGCCCCCCCTCCGTTCCCCACTCTAATCTGGTGCATGACACGTCGACTCGGATGCTGGCTCTCCCACATGTCGGCAAAGTACGTAAGAAGGAGCAAAGAATCATGCGGTATATATAGTGTATATACTAGTACTACTACTCACGTCGGAGGAGTGCGAACCACGGCAGCCTAGTGAACCAGCAGGCGATAGGCCATAGAAAACAATGTGGTGATATGGCCATAAAAACAATGTGCTATAGTCTAGTCTGTAGCATGTACAGTGCTACTCCTATTCCTCCTCATCTCGGTTCATTGCCATCATACTTTCCCCATTCTTGTGTTTTTAGTATCCTGTGAATCAAAGAGGCCCTTAGACTGGTTTAGGTCCGGTCGTTTTTTATAAATGTGTTATGTCCAAAATTTAATGAACGTGCTCCGATTTCTATGAAAATAATCCGGTTTGCATGTAGTAATTCATTCGTTTATTTATTTATTCTTCTGCGGGGGGTTTGCATGTAATTCGTGAGGTCTGAAATGGAAAGTATGCCGGCATGGTTGCATATGCTCCGAGTCATGCATGCACTACGAACGAGATGCTCTATGTCCCACATGTCGGCGAAAGGGAGCACATGGAAATAGCCTAGGAGTACATATAACAGGATAAATGCGTGAAAAAATATGTACTATGAAGCGTAGATGCGGTTCGAAAAGGAGACCTAAAGTGATGACATGTATAGGTCGCACACACCCAACTAGTGGTACTAGACGCACGACTACTTTTTCCCTGAAAAAAAGAGGTATGAGTACTCAGTACTCCTATTCTATCAACACGAGTCCCATCTGACAACAGTGTCCGTGCTACAGCTAGCTCTTCTCCCTTGTTTCTCTCTTCTAATTCTAACTCAGCTGATGCGCGGTGGGCGGGGTGGGGATTTGCCAATGGTCGGTTTGCTCAACTGCGGCCCCACTTGACAGTGAAAATGTTATGACTAGAATAAAAATGCCATTCACTAATAAAACATTAAGGCCACAAGGCGATGCAGTGCTGGTTACAGGAGGCAAGAAGAAAGACGCATCCATCGACGACGTCCACCTCCTCGACTCAGGGTGCCGGCCCACTGAACTGCGGCTAAGTAGCGGCGCCTTTCCTGGCCAGGTCGACGTGCTTCTATACAATGGCGTCCAAAGATTCCAGCCGCTGGAAGAAGGCCAACGTCTTACTGTCCTCGCCAGCCTTGTAGTGGCCTCTGTATACGATTTCCTCGTAGACGTGGATGTGTAGGTCGACGGTTTCTTGCATGGCGAGGTGCTGTGCGGCAAGCGCGACCCCGAGGTGCACATTCTTTGTCACAACCTCTGGTAGCTGCAGGGACACCAGTGCTTCAAAGAGTTCATCACCTTGGAGGCCGATGAGGGTGGAAGGCAACGAGGAGCCTGGGCGCGCGAGCTGGAGTAGTACAACAAGGTCGTCCGTGCGCTTCTTGACGGCGGTGAACTTGTGGATGGAGTCGACCATCATCTGGCACATGCGAGAGGCGAAGCCAGTGTCGATGAGGGCTATGACGCTGGCGGTTGCCAGCACCGTCTGTAAATGCTACGCGGTGCGGGGCCACAGGCCGGCATCTTGGACGATCCGGCACAGCCGACTGCCGCTCGCGTCCATCGACGCCATAGGTGCTTGTGGCTTCTGGTCACTTGGTATTGGTCTTGGATTGGAGTGGGCAGTGTTGCACAGAGACTAGGAGTAGATGGATTGGAGTGGTGGAGCGCCTTTATATGAGGGTCAAAACTGCATTGCATTCACATCGTGTTGGCTCCATTCTACTTCTCCAATTACTTACCTCTGCATGCTAATTGAATGCGGAGGCATCATTGACCGTTCAACATTTCGGGAACCACTACCCTCTGCCTCATTGGCATTAAAGTCGTATCAACGTAAATGCATGTCAAAAAGAGACTAGTCAGTAGTAGTATACTCAATATTGTGCACCACGACAAAGGCAGAGAGGAAAACGAGAGAACTACTTATTTATTTATGGTGTAGATTCACTCATTTTGCTCCGCATGTACTCATTTAGGGTGTAGTCACTTGTTGAAATCTCTAGAAAGGAAAATATTTAGGAATGGAGGGAGTAGTCCCTCCTTTCTAGTTTACAGGGCTATACTATTAAGAGCAAGTACAATAGTGGGCTTATAGCCTGCTTACATGCCAATTTTGTCTCATGCAAGAGCCTGGCTATATGCGTGCTCCAAGGCAGATGCAATAAATGTGTGGAGAGAAGATGAGAGGCTAAGCTTGTTGTATATGTGTTGGCTATAAATGATATTGCAACACTAGCAATCACCACAATAACCGTAAGATCTGCATCCGACGGTGGCACCTATTGGACGCACACAACACTAGAAAAGAATTGCCACAAAACTGCCGCACAACGCCCCACCCCTTGTTGTACGAGTTGCGATGGGCGAGGAGAGGGCGTACTAGTAGTAAAATGAAGCTTCTCCTTGTTGTATGAGTTGACGCGACACATTATAGCACTGGCCCCACATGCTTGCCTCTAAACTTGGCTAAAAGACCCGCAATGTACAATATACTTGCTGCAACCTCTAACCTTTACCCCACTAGAAATTAAAATATATCTTCCTGTCTTGACCATATGAGCATGCAAACTACAATCACCAGGATGACAGGTAGGGCTAGAAGATTATTTAATAAAAAATGCTTCGAGATGGCCTCATAGGATGGAGCCGACTCCGACAATTTTAAGCTTAGAGGCACGGTACATGCTATCCTAGACTATGTCACTATACTATGGTGCTGTTTGGTTCCCAGCCACAGTTTGCCAAGCCAAAATTTGGCATCCACACTTTAGTTGGTATGCGTTTGGTTTTTGCCACACTTTGGCTTCCCACACTTTATTGCCCCTATGGTCCACTTGTCATAGAGACAATTTTTTTGCCAACTTTTGCCAAAGTTTGGCATCCAATTTCTCAGCCACACTTATGTGGCTTGCCATACTTGTGTGGCTGGCCACACTTTGGCTTGGCCACACTAGTCTCCAACCAAACAGACCCTATCTCCCCTACACATGAAACTGCCACATGAGTGTCTGGGTTGCGCTTGGCCCTTCGCCTCTTCGGGAAGTAGAACAATGACGGTACTACTACAGTGGAGTACTACCTGTATGCTTCTGGCCATCTGACACCGAATGAACTGCTGCATGTCCACCGCGTGCGGGAGGGAGAGCGTGTAGCGAAAGCTTCTCCTAGTTCTCATGGGCGAGGGAGAGGGCGTTGTAATCAAACTTCTCCTTGTTGTACGAGTTGATGCGACACATCAAAGCAGTGCACTTGATATATTTCAATAATTTGCGTTTATCGATGCATTAATTACAACGCATGCATGCATGCCGTGACTTTCCTTTTGATACTTGCATGTGTTAATTTAATACACCTTGAAGTAGTATGAATATATGATGGTAAAACTTTGTAATGCCCCGGCCCTAAAGCGAGAGATGGTTGTGCATGAGGAGGGCGAGATCATGCCGACGGAATAGGACCCGACGATGGAGCTCTCTATGGTCTCTATGGACCTCACCTTGCTCCACTGCCCCTTGTGCCTCCAACCCTTGAAGCCTCCAGTGTATGAGGTTCGAATACACCTCGTCCGTTCGGCCGATCGAGCAAGGTGTAGGTTTCTTGATTGATGTGATGTTGGATTGATTTGTGCAGTGCAAAGGAAGGGCACCTGGCCTACGCGGACTGCCCCGGCAAGCACCCCGAGGACCAACGGCAGTGCGAGAAGTGCGAGCACGGCAGCGGCTTCAATGTGCGGAACACGGTGATGGACGTCATCCTCTCCTCGGTGAGGCTGGAGTGCCCGCATGGAGGCTGTGGGCTCTACGTCACTTACCACAAGCTCGCCGATCACCAGACCGTGTGTCCGCTCGCACCCTGCAAATGCCCCGTGCCCATCTGCGGCTACGAAGGCCCGCCGCCAGCACTCCCCCACCACATCAGCATCGTGCATCCCATCCTCGTGCACAGGATCCAGTACGGCAAGGTGCTTGATAACCCACAAGTATAGGGGATCTGTTGTAGCCTCTTTCGATAAGTAAGAGTGTCAAACCCAACGAGGAGCTAAAGGTAGAACAAATATTCCCTCAAGTTCTATCGACCACCGATACAACTCTACGCACGCTTAACATTCACTTTATCTAGAACAAGTATGAAACTAGAAGTACTTTGTAGGTGTTGTAGGCTAGGTTTGCAAGATAATAAAGAGCATGTAAATAAAAGCTAGGGTCTGTTTAGATAAAGACACAACTAAGTTAGTTTTAGTAGAGTGTCTTTTGTCACAAGAAAGTTATTTGTCCCTAGGCAATCGATAACTAGACCGGTAATCATTATTGCAATTTTATATGAGGGAGAGGCATAAGCTAACATACTTTCTCTTCTTGGATCATATGCACTTATGATTGGAACTCTAGCAAGCATCCGCAACTACTAAAGATCATTAAGGTAAAACCCAACCATATCATTAAAGTATCAAGTCCTCTTTATTCCCATACGCCATGACCCACTTATCTGTGTTTGTGTTTCTATCACTCACGCAACGCAGACAAATAAGAAAACCATGAACATATTGCAAACCCTACAACGGGGATCCCTCACGCTTGCACGACACAGAGAGCACCATAGGACAACAACAATAATAAAACATGCAAGTCAAACCAATCACGAACATCAATCAACCCATAGGACAAAACGGATCTACTCAAACATCATAGGATAGCCATACATCACTGGGAAATAATATATAGCATTGAGCACCATGTTTAAGCAGAGATTACAGCAGGGAGAAGAGGTGCTACACCGCTGCATATAGGGGGAGAGAGTTGGTGATGACAGTGGCGAAGTTGTTGGTGTAGATTGTCGTTGCGATGATGGCCCCGGCGGTGTTCCGGCGCCACCGGGAGAGAGGGGGAGAGAGCCCCCCTTCTTCTTCTTCTTCTTCTTCTTCTTCCTTGACCTCCCCCTAGATGGAAGAAGGGTTCCCCCTCTGGTCCTTGGCTTCCATGGAGGCGGAGGGGGGGAGCCCCTCCGAGATGGGATCTCTCTCTCTGTTTCCTTCTATTTCTGCGCTCCCTGTTTCTGGCCTTTCACCGTTTCTTAAATTCCCAAAGATCCGTAACTCCGATTGGGCTGAAATTTTAACACGACTTTTATCAGGATATTTTCTTTCTTGCGCCAGAAGAAGGGCACCAACCGCCTTATAGAGTGGCCACAAGGGCCCAGGGCTCGCCCTACCCCCTGGGGCGCGCCCTCCATCCTTGTGGGCCCCTCGGGCATCATCTCGCGTTGATTCCACTTCCCAAAATTCACATATATTCCAAAATTATCTCCGTAAGTTTTTATCCCATTTGGACACCATTTGATGTGGATTTTCTGTGAAACAAAAAACATGCAACAAACATGAACTGGCACTGGTCACCGGATCAATATGTTAGTCCAAGAAAATCATATAAATTGTTGCCAAAAGTATGTAGAAGTTGTAGAATATTGGCATGGAACAATAAAAAATTATAGATACGACGGAGACATATCAGTGCTCCAGCTGCAAGTGCTAGTGTTGGAGTCGCAACTCTTGCTGTTCGCAGAGGAGGACGGTCGCGCGTTTTTCTTGGTCGGCGGCGTGCTCGGCATCGGCGCGCCTATCGCCGTGTCGGTCGTCCGCATCAGAGCGGGGGCGTCCCCACTGCCGCACTACATGGCCAAGCTGTGGGCGAACGGCCCGCCGAGGGAGCCCAAAGGCAGGACCGACGCTGTTAAGGTGGAAATCGAGGTGACAAGTAGCAAGGATCCTGGTGACGTCGCCGTGCAGGAGCTGCCCTTCTTTACAGTTCCGCCCAAGCTACTAGCCGGGGCTGGGTTGTCGAGGACGGTGTCCCTCCACATTCAGATTGACAAGCTCACCTCATAAATGATTCTACAATGCCTTCTGTTTATCTTAGTAATATGCTAATATAGGTGTTAGTGAAGGAAATATGCCCTAGAGGCAAAAATAAAGTTGTTATTTTATATTTCATTATTCATGATAAATGTTTATTATTCATGCTAGAATTGTATTAACCAGAAACTTAATACATGTGTCAGTACATAGACGAAACACCGTGTCCCAAGTAAGCCTCTACTAGACTAGCTCGTTAATCAAAGATGGTTAAGTTTCCTAACCATAGACATGTGTTGTCATTTGATGAACAAGATCACATCATTAGGAGAATGATGTGATGGACAAGACTCATCCGTTAGCTTAGCATATTGATCGTTCAGTTTTATTGCTATTGCTTTCTTCATGTCATATACATATTCCTTTAACTATGAGATTATGCAACTCTCGGATACCGGAGGAATGCCTTGTGTGCTATCAAACGTCACAACATAACTGGGTGATTATAAAGATGCTCTACATGTTTCTCCGAATGTGTCTATTGGGTTGTCATAGATCGAGATTAGGATTTGTCACTCCGAGAATCGGAGATGTATCTCTGGGCCATCTCGGTAATGCACATCATAAGAAGTTGTGGCACCCCGGCTCAGAGCAACCGGTTTACCTTGCATTGCCAGCCCAGAGATCTTGTCTTCTAGCAATACACAACATCTTGGTACAGAAAGCAACCGCTTTATTGATGCTAGCGTAACATAGTTCATATTACAACAAGTTGCGAGGCCAATAGGCACACACGGTGCGGCTGAACAATATGTACATTATTTAGTGAACATAAAGGGCCCTCGATCATGACAACTACGCGGCAGCGGAACGACGACGAAGCAGAACTCCATAGCACAGGGACACCGATGTGGACACAATCTAGACTCGGACAGCACTCCTTTCCAACGAGACTTTCCTAAAACTGGCATGACACGCCAGGTCAGTACATTCAATGTACTTGCAAGCTCACAACAAGCATAAACATAATGACAAACAGTATCATGATAATTAACCAATTGAATCATTAATGCAAAATCATACTTGGGATGCAGTGATCATGATCTTGTGACTTAAGTCCCTCGGACTTGATTACCAAACGGTGATCCCTCTTGGACCACAAACTGACCAATATCTTGGTCTTTAATAGGGTTACCTCATAACCAAATAGTGATCGTACTCGGATCACAAACTAACCAACAACTTGGCCTCCAGCATCAAGATGATTTCTCAACCATCCTCTCTCCAATAGTGCAAGGTTATTATCTTAGTGTGCAAAATTATTTAAACGTTGATCCATGGTGTGACCTACTTTCGAGCTTGTACGTAACTGTGGACTCGGCTATCGATAGATTTAATACACTCTGCAGAGGTAGCGCACTGTACCCACACCACGGAACCCATGGCCTCGCACTCCCATTTGGGTGGACCAACGACATTCTGACAGAGCCCCTCCATTGCCATGACACTCTCCCGGCCACTCCGACTCACTCCCCACCGGGCTAACTCATGGGTGGCCCTGTGCCTACCAAAGACACCAACGGCCACCGTCGTGGCAAAACATAAACGGTCCCAATGGGGACAAGGTACCATAACAACAACGGGCACACAAGGTTATGTCTGCTTACCGGGCCAGGGTAACGCACGCCCATAACCTTCCCTCGTTGGAGGTACCAACTAGAGGCATGACAACGAACCGAATAAAAGGCCTTCCCGCAAAGGCAAATGTGGTTGAACTAGAGAAAATCTCGATTCAGTGGCACCATGACCCGATCAACGATATGTGCAAGTTGAATTTTTATCAGGTTTAACTTAAAGTGAAAGTAACCGGTGTCATGGTATGCCATGAAAATGCAACACTAATATATATGCATCACAAATCATTAGAAATAACCGGGTCAACTTCATCCAATACTAACCATAGATCTCAGTAACTCACAACACCTCTCTGGTTATTAGCAAATTAACCATGACAATATCTTAGCATAATTCTTATCTCACTCAAGAAAATATTAAGCCAACTAATTACTTTTTCATAAACATATTACTTATTCATAATCAAATATTACTCTTAATGACTTAAACTAACTTAGTTAGTTGTAAACTTCTGTAGACTAAACATATCAACTTAAACAAGCATCCAACAGAATATATATATAATTTTAGTGAATTAAATGCATGGATTAAATCATTTGTTCAAGTTAAAAAATCACAAATATTGCAATGACACCATGAAAATGTTGTTGTGGCTTGCCTTAGTGTAGATGAGGGTCACACTCCTCCTGGTGATCCTCAAGACAAGCTTCACCTTCTGGAAACAATTATAAACACAAAAAGAAAACATCAAGAACCACTCTAAAATTCACCAGAAAATCTAGACAGCAGAGAAAAATCTCATTTTTGGTGAGCTGCTAGATCTTTTCATTAAGAACATAATGCAAAAAGAATCAATTCATTTGGACTTGTGATTAAAAGTTGTGACTGTTTGAAGCTCTCTGGAATAATTTTAATTTGATTTAAATAAAACAGAACTGGGGGGTGACGTCGAAGGCGTAAACCCGCGGGGTGCCTCCACTCGTACCGCTTCGGGCGCGGCCTGAGTGGCTGACTAGCGGGCACCGCTAGTCAGGTGAGAGGGAGGGGGAGAGGGAAACAGAGCACGACGGAGCTTCGTCGGGGCTCACGCCGGCGAGGAGGGCATATTGGCCCGAGCTAAAGGGATGTATCGAAAGAGAAGACGAAGGCGCACCTGCTCGTACCCATAGATTAGCTAGGGGTGGTTGGACAGCGTCGGAACGGGCCTCTCCAGCAGCGACAGTGGGCAGAGGTCGCCGGAGTAGGAGATGACGGCGACCAGAGGCTGCACCAGTGGCCCCAACCGGGTCGGACGGCACCACTGACGCACGACAGAGGCTCTGGAAGAGTGGCCCGAGCTTGGGAGGGGCTAGAGCTGCGGGGACGACCCAAGGGGATCGCCGGCGAGCTCGAGCTCGGGGACGGTGGCCCGAGGCCTGCCCGGCCGGGCTACGGCTTCCTACTGCTTTGTGGAGTGTGTGAGAGGGCTTGGTGATGCTCAAGAAGGCTGGGGGGACTGTATTTATAGCCGAGCGAGGTGAGGGGTGATACGTCTCCAACGTATCTATATTTTTTTATTGCTCCATGCTATATTATCTTCTGCTTTGGACATTATTGGGCTTTATTATTCACTTTTATATTATTATTGGGACTAACCTATTAACCGAAGGCCCAGCCCAGAATTGTTGTTTTTTTGCCTATTTCAGAGTTTCGCAGAAAAAGAATATCAAACGGAGTCCAAATGGAATGAAACCTTCGGGGACGTGATTTTCGGAACGAACTTGATCCAGGAGACTTAGACCCTACGTCAAGCAACCAACAGGGAAGCCACGAGGTAGGGCGCGCGCCTACCCCCCCCCCCTCCCAGGCGCGCCCTCCACCCTCGTGGCCTCCCTGTTGCTCCACCGACGTACTCCTTCCTCCTATATATACCTACGTACCCCCAAACGATCAGATACGGAGCCAAAACCCTAATTCCACCAACTTAACTTTCTGTATCCACGAGATCCCATCTTGGGGCCTGTTTCGGAGCTCCACCGGAGGGGGTATCGATCACGGAGGGCTTCTACATCAACACCATAGCCTCTCTGATGATGTGTGAGTAGTTTACCTCAGACCTTCGGGTCCATAGTTATTAGCTAGATGGCTTCTTCTCTCTTTTTGGATCTCAATACAATGTTCTCCCCCTCTCTCGTGGAGATCTATTCGAAGTAATCTTCTTTTGCGGTGTGTTTGTGGAGACTGATGAATTGTGGGTTTATGATCAAGTTTATCTATGAACAATATTTGAATCTTCTCTGAATTCTTTTATGTATGATTGGTTATCTTTGCAAGTCTCTTTGAATTATCAGTTTGGTTTGGCCTACTAGATTGATCTTTCTTGCAATGGGAGAAGTGCTTAGCTTTGGGTTCAATCTTGCGGTGTCCTTTCCCAGTGACAGTAGGGGCAGCAAGGCACGTATTGTATTGTTGCCATCGAGGATAACAAGATGTTTTTTTATCATATTGCATGAATTTATCCCTCTACATCATGTCATCTTGCTTGAAGCGTTACTCTGTACTTATGAACTTAATACTCTAGATGCATGTTGGATAGCGGTCGATGTGTGGAGTAATAGTAGTAGATGCAGGCAGGAGTCGGTCTACTTGTCTCGGACGTGATGCCTATATACATGCTCATACCTAGATATTCTCATAACTATGCTCAATTCTGTCAATTGCTCAACAGTAATTTGTTCAGCCACCGTAAAATACTTATGATCTTGAGAGAAACCACTAGTGAAACCTATGGCCCCGGGTCTATCTTCATCGTATTAACCTTCCAACACTTAGTTATTTCCTTTGCTTTTTACTTTGCTTTTATTTTACTTTGCATCTTTATCATAAAAATACCAAAAATATTATCTTATCATATCTATCAGATCTCACTCTCATAAGTGACCGTGTAGGGATTGACAACCCCTTATCGCGTTGGTTGCGAGGATTTATTTGTTTTGTGTAGGTGCGAGGGACTTGCGCGTAGCCTCCTACTGGATTGATATATTGGTTCTCAAAAACTGAGGGAAATACTTACACTACTTTGCTGCATCACCCTTTCCTCTTCAAGGGAAAACCAATGCAGTGCTCAAGAGGTATCAAGAAGGATTTCTGGCGCCGTTGCTGGGGAGGTCTATGCAAAAGTCGACATACCAAGTACCCATCACAAACCCTTATCTCCCGCATTACATTATTTGCCATTTGCCTCTCGTTTTCCTCTCCCCCACTTCACCCTTGCCGTTTTATTCGCCCTCTCTCTCTCTATCCTCCCTCTCTTTTCCGTTCGCCTCTTTTTCGCTTGCTTCTTGTTTGCTCGTGCGTTGGATTGCTTGTTTGTTACGATGGCTCTTCCCCGATTTGGTGATCTTCACCTTAAAAGGTTAGAAGAAATCTAAAGCAACGTTAGGACTTTTATGGTCTTACATGAGCATACTAATTTCTTTAGAAATGAGCTTAAGGAACAAAAAAGCTTTATGAGTTATATGAATAAAGAGCTCGATGATATGTCTAAAGAATTTGATGGTTTGAGATCCCAAATTGCTTGTCTTGAGAAGTTAATAACTGAAATTTTGGATAAGCAGGCTACCTTAGTTAATAAAATGGCCGCTAAGCCAGAAAACTATGAAAATAAAGATGAAGATCTAAAAGTTATTGATGTGTCCCCTATTAAATCGTTGCTTTGCAATATGAATCTTGATAATGATGGGACTGAATATGATCCACCTTTACCTAGAAGGCGTTCCAAAAATTTGGAGTTTTTAGATCTTGATGCTAAATTTGATAAAAGTGGGATTGAAGAGATCAAAACTCTAGATGTTAATGAACCTACTATTTCGGATTTCAAGGAATTTAATTATGATAGCTGCTCCTTGATAGATTGTATTTCCTTGTTGCAATCCGTGCTAAATGCTCCTCGTGCTTATAGTCAAAATAAAGCTTTTACCAAACATATCGTTGATGCTTTGATGCAATCTTATGAAGAAAAACTTGGGTTGGAAGTTTCTATCCCTAGAAAACTTTATGATGAGTGGGAACCAACTATTAAAATTAAAATTAAAGATCATGAATACTATGCTTTGTGTGATTTGGGTGCTACTGTTTCCACGATTCCAAAGACTTTGTGTGATTTATTAGGTTTCCGTGATTTTGATGATTGCTCTTTAAACTTGCACCTTGCGTATTCTACTATTAAGAAACCTATGGGAAGAATTAATGATGTTCTTATTCTTGCAAATAGGAATTATGTGCCCGTAGATTTTATCGTTCTTGATATAGATAGCAATCCTTCACGTCCTATTATTCTTGGTAGACCTTTCCTTATAACGATTGGTGCAATTATTGATATGAAGGAAGGGAATATTAGATTCCAATTTCCGTTAAGGAAAGACACGGAACACTTCCCTAGAAATAAAATTAAATTGCCTTATGAATCTATTATGAGAGCCACTTATGGATTGCCTACCAAAGATGGCAATACCTAGATCTATCCTTGTTTTTATGCCTAGCTAGGGGCGTTAAACAATAGCGCTTGTTGGGAGGCAACCCAATTTTATTTTTATTCCTTGCTTTTTGCTCCTGTTTAGTAATAAATAATTTATTTAGCCTCTGTTTTGGTTGTGTTTTTTGTGTTTAATTAGTGTTTGGGCCAAGTAGAACCGTTGGGAAGACTTGGGGAAAGTCTTGTTAATCTTGCAGTAAAAAACAGAAACTTTAGCGCTGACGAGAACTGCTGCCATTTTTATTTGGAAAGTGATATTTAGTTAATTCTTTTTTAAGATGATTAATACATAAATTCCTCACTTCCAGAAATTTATTTTAGAATTTTTGGGGTTCCAGATCTTGCGCTAGCTACAGATTACTACAGACTGTTCTGTTTTTGACAGATTCTGTTTTTCATGTGTTGTTTGCTTATTTTGATGAATCTATGGCTAGTAAAAGAGTTTATAAACCATAGAGAAGTTGGAATACAGTAGGTTTAACACCAATATAAATGAGTTCATTACAGTGCCTTGAAGTGGTGTTTTGTTTTCTTTCGCTAACGGAGCTCACGAGATTTTCTACTTTAAGTTTTGTGTTGTGAAGTTTTCAAGTTTTGCGTAAAGATTTGATGGATTATGGAACAAGGAGTGGCAAGAGCCTAATCTTGGGGATTCCCATGGCACCCGCAAGATAATCTAAGGACACCTAAAAGCCAAAGCTTGGGGATGCCCCAGAAGGCATCCCCTCTTTCGTCTACTTCTATCGGTAACTTTACTTGGAGCTATATTTTTATTTACCACATGATATGTGTTTTGCTTGGAGCGTCTTGTATGATTTGAGTCTTTTCTTTTTAGTTTACCACAATCATCTTTGCTGTACACACCTTTTGAGAGACACACACATGATTCAGAAATTATTAGAATACTCTATGTGCTTCACTTATATCTTTTGAGTTATATAGTTTTGCTCCAGTACTTCACTTATATCTTTTAGAGCACGGTGGTGGATTTTTTTAATATAAACTATTGATCTCTCATGCTTCACTTATATTATTTTCAGAGTCTTAAATAGCATGGTAATTTTCTTAAATAATCCTAATATGCTAGGTATACAAGATTAGTAAAAACTTTCTTATGAGTGTGTTGAATACTAAGAGAAGTTTGATGCTTGATGATTGTTTTGAGATATAAAGATGGTGATATTAGAGTCATGCTAGTTGAGTAGTTGTGAATTTGAGAGGTACTTGTGTTAAAGTTTGTGATTCCCGTAGCATGCACGTATGGTCAACCGTTATGTGATGAAGTTGGAGCATAATTCATTTATTGATTGTCTTCCTTATGAGTGGCGGTCGGGGACGAGCGATGGTCTTTTCCTACCAATCTATCCCCCTAGGAGCATGCGCGTAATACTTTGCTTTGATAACTTGTAGATTTTTGCAATAAGTATATGAGTTCTTCATGACTAATGTTGAGTCCATGGATTATACGCACCTTTCTTCCTTCCACCATTGCTAGCCTCTCTAATACCGTGCACTTTTCGCCGGTATCATACACCCACCATACACCCACCATATACCTTCCTATGCCTTCCCTAATCTATGTGAACTCGAAAGTTATGCGGGTTATACTCTACTGGCTTTTCATTAGATAGAATTTCAATACTACAACTTCATCAAGAGCAAGAAGTAAAATGAAAGGTTATGCATTGTAGAAGTGGGAGTCGACCCTGAACCTTGTGTTCATGCTCACGGACACGGTGTGGAACTTATCATGAAAGCTTCTTGCAAGGATATTTAGTCATTTGAATATTCTTCCGGTATCGTAAAATGGATCCCTTGCAGTTATGGTCCCGACCATATTTCGTCCTTGATCCCATTTACTGGGTAAGTTACGATTACTTATCCTCAGCAAATCATTTCCCCCGTCCAACCTCTACTCCGATTTACCTTCTGGCATTACACCTAGTACTTGATACTGGGAAGCTTTATACCCCATCACATCATTCCTAGCCTGATCGACAATTTTTTTATCGTGTCAACTTTTAATTGTGCTACCTGGTCCTTATGCCCGGAGCAACTTCCGACGATGAGCTAAGCTTACGCCGATCTTCCTCATCTTATCATTTCGCCTTGAACAACAAGCTTAATTTCGAGTTTTTGTCGTACCCATGGTTCCAATAACCTTTCGATTCATCATTCCTTTGATTGGATGTCATCGCCGATCGATTACATCTTCATGAAATCTCTCGACAAATGTGTCGTGATCATCATCAACATTCTGAGCTTTTCCAGGATATCAATCGAATTCATGATGAGAAATACAATCCTTCCCCTCGATGATTTATGTTATCATCGACAACATTCTTGCCTTTTCCCGAACATAAACTTGTTCATATAATTTTGGAATTACATCCTTTTTGACATGTCGATGGATTGCAGCTAAACCCATCGGCCACATCCCCATCTATTTCTTGATAAAAATTTCATGAGATGTTCTAGAAATTCCCGATGGATCCATTGTGAATCCAAGGTCCGACCTTTACCTGATGACCATGTCAATGCTATCCCGAAGCATGACTGTGGTACTCAAACATCAACAAGAACATTGGAAGCATAATGCTAAATGTTTCTTGATCATTTATCCAAACACCGTTGTATGGGTAACTTCATGAATTCCCTCGCCCCTTTACCTAATTAGTTATCTACTTGTTGTCCTATCATGGATGGGAAAGATATACTCTTGATACTCGGGTATAATCACATTCCTTTCCATTGTTTTGTTCAACCTTTCTTGTAACCTAAATATCCGAGCACTGATAATTTCCTGCTTATGTAAACACCTTGGTGTGCTAACTCTGTCAGTAAGAGCTTGTTACTATTGTTAATGACATTCCGGTAGCCACCGATGGACGAGAACTTTGCCTATTGGTCCGCCTCGTCTTAACGAGCAGGAAAATGGTTCTCTTCGTCCCTCGCCCTTGGTTCCAACGTTGTTGCCAACATAAGTGACATGCTATCCTCTGACCTGCCTTGCTTTCATGATCGTGCATAATGTTAGCGCCTTCCTGCTTTTAACCCACATGGTGGGCCCATAACCCACAGTTCCACAGGATCGAAACCTGACTCTCCCGTAAATCCCTGTTTTCCAAAAAAAAAATCCTCACACTTGGCTTCGTATGTAAACCATGAACCACCTTCCTAGTGATCTATTCTGGTATCAGACACAGTACTTATTCCCATTGCTTTGAACCCCTTTCACCCTCTGTTTCAGGAAACGAACGATTGCCTACCCGGATTCAAGCTTCTTATTGCACCTTCTTACCTTGCTCTCGATGGCTTTCTTGAAATTCAACTCAAGAGATGCCTCTGTGCCATGTTGAGGTACCTATCTTGTGTTGAGCTCCGTCCTTTCCGAGTCTTTCCCCCTTCACCCCTTAAATCTCGGGACGAGATTCCTTGTAGTGGAGGAGAATTGTGACGCCCGGATAATTAAGCTACAGTAATTCCCTGCTAATGATGCCACGTCGTCATGATTACTGTTGTTAAACTCATGTTGGTTCGAAACCGATTCAAATTCAAATCTAAAACAAAATCGAAAATAAAAGTTTTCAGATGTCAAATCTAAAATGTTCACAATATCCTATAAATTCACTTGATGATGGTCATGTTGGAACCAACCTCTTTTGGATTCCCATAGTGCCCCTGAAAATTTATTTAGTGGATCAACATCAAATTTCTTGAGCTTTTCATTTTCTAAAAATGTTTAAAGTTTTCCAAATGTCCCCAAACTTTGTGAGCCACTCCATAATATTGCCTTTGTTTTAATTTCCAAATATCATGGGCAAAAGAAACATTTTGCTATCTAATTTAAAATGCAAGCAAAGGAGAAAAACAAAGGTAAATAAATACTAATGGAAGGAAAACAACCTAATCTACTAGGCTTTGGCCCAAGTGGCTCGGAAGGCCCAACCCACCACTGGTGCCATCCCCTTCTTCCTGTTCACGGGAGGGGGTCGTGGCGGGCGTCCACCCCGCCATGGCCGCTGATGCCGCCGCTGTCGTCCATCCCGCGATTGAGGGGATGGATAAGAGCACCCCAAGCCCCTCCTCTCTCTCTCCGTGTCAAACCCTAGCGCCCACTTTCCCCATCTCGCCCCCTCACTCTCCCGCGGTGGATCCCCTCTGCCCCAACGCCGTCTCTCGCCCTCACCTCCTCATCGGTCCTCCCGAGCCACGTGAAGACGTCGAGGAGCTTTGCCCACTTCATCCTCGTCGATTCCAAGCAGCAGCTCAAGCGGGGGAGCGCCGCATCGCCGCCAACGAGACATCCTCTCCGCGCACGGCCGCGGCACCTCGCCGTCGATTCGTCGCCGTTCGACCTCTTCCAGCCTCCTCGACCTCGCCCTCGCACTCTTTGTGAGCTCCTCGTCCTCCTTGCCCTTCTCTTGCTCGTTCATGTGCCTCGTAGACACATATCCGTTGAACGCCGCCGCTAACCGTCGTCAGTCTGTCGCCGTAGCTGCCCGTAGTCCCTGCGCCCTGCTCCCCTCGCCCCGCGTGCACGCTGGCCTGCAGTCCTGCGCTTCCCCGATGCCGCTGCTGCCCGCTGCAACCTCTGTCGTCCTCGCCCCCTTGGCCCGCGCCCGCGCGTGCCTGGACGCCTTGCTGGCTGCCGCGCTCGCCGCCCGAGCCATGCGCTCGCGCTGCTCCTGCTCCCCGCATCCACGGCCTCCCGTAAGCCCGCCCGCTGTCGCGCTGGCCGCCAGCTGTTGCGGTTGCCGCCCGGCTACTCGCCTCGCCGCTCGCGCCTGCTGCTGCTGCTACCCGCCATCGCTGCCGCCGGCCACCCGCCTCTGCCCGACCACGTCGCCCCGCTTGCGCACACGCGGCCTCGCTGCCCGGGTCCGGCGCCCGTCCGCCACCGCTCCCCGCTGTCCTCCCCCGCCGGAGCCCCGCTCCCGCCGTTGCGGCTGCCAAGCACAGCTTCGGCCGGCCGGCCTCGCGCGGTTGCGCCCGCCCATTTTCCTGCTGTGCCCGACCCGATTGGCCTCCTGGGCCACTGGCCTATGCCCCCCCCCCCCCCCCCCCCCACTACTTTGTTCTAAAACAAAAAAAAGTTATATTAAAATAAATAAAATAATTAATAATTAATAATTAATTAGTTTGATATTGTTTAATTAGGCTAATTACCTAATTTAACTAATTAAAACTGTTAGTTTAGTCAGATGTCTCAATGACAGGGGGACCCCACCCCCTGTTGACCAGTTAAAAGTTGACTGGTCAACTGGGACCCCCTATGTACACAGATCCGAGTGCACACAGCATTTTAGCTATTTAATTTCTTTTTAATAATAATTGTCCCCCCTCAGAACATATGGATCTACCCGATCGATAAAGAAAAAAACCACAGCGCTGTCGCCCACCCCGCTTTGGGCACGGGGAGGCGAGAACCACCGCTTTTAGGAAAGAAGCCTACAATTTGATTCTCGTCTCGTTTCAGTCTCGTTCTGAGAGTGGAATCAAATATTGTTTAAATCTTTGAAAAATTATAGAAAATAATCCGTAATTCGGATGAAAAAGTTTTGTACATGAAAGTTGCTCAGAACGACGAGACGAATCCGAATACGCGATCCGTTTACCTGTCAGATGCCTCTAACTATCTGAACGTGGAACATTCCCCCTCCGTTCATCTGTCTGACACAGGTCCAGAACCGGGAAAATATTCCCGGTTGACTTCCCCTTTCACCGGTATCGTATAGCACCGCATTAGAACACGTCTAGCTCTGCCTGTTGTCCTGTTATGCACTTGCTTGTTATGTATTTACTGTTTCTCCCCCCCCCCCTCTTCTCTTCGGTAGACCCCGTGACGATGCTGATGCCCCTATGACCGACGACCCCTCCTTCTCGTCTGAGCGACTAGGCAAGCAAACCCCCTTGAGCATTCCGATATCGCCCATTTCTTTCCCTCTCATGCTTGCATTAGAACTGCTACTGCTTTATGTATGATCCTACTCTGATGCATAGCTTGTTTTTGTTACCTGCTTTCATACCTTACCTGCTTATCCTAAAACTGCTTAGTATAGGTTGGTTAGTGATCCATCAGTGACCCCCACCTTGTCCCAGTTGCCCCGCTTTTATGTTCAATGACTCGATCACGTGATCGATGTCCAGGCCCCGACACCGCACATCACCCCCTAGTTGTATGACTCTGCAGAGTTACCATCGAGTGCCGAGGGTGGAACCTCTTACATCACTCCTGATGAGATCTCTGTAGTGTAGCTGTTCGGTCGTGGTCATCGAGGGTGATTTCCTCCTTAACCACTTCCGATACGACTATGTCGTGCAACCCCTCAAGAGTGAACCTCGAGTGTGGTTCCTCTTACGTTCAACTTGATGAGTACATCGAGTGGAATCCATCAAGGGTGATTCCTCAGGTTTTCCCCTTGGTGTTAGATACACAGTTGCTATAGTTACTATGACTTTACACTGAACCATGTTTCTAAAGACGGGTCGGCCCTGAGGAGTACCCGCGCGAGCTTAATAGCGAGTGATGTGGAGTCGGGTTGACCTGGAAGGTGCCCGCGAGATACTTACTAGGCGTGGCCGGGCATTCTTAGCCCTTGCCGCAAGTACTCGAGACGGGGCAACGGGGTCACATCGATCATGAGTCTCTGCTCGTTACCGCGTGCTCCTAATCCACTACGATTTGGATATTTGATCCGAGGGGCCTTTGGCCTGATAGCACTAACCATCACGTGGGCATTGTATGGGCGTTCTGCATCGTATACATCAGCCGAAGCTTAATAGACGTCAGCGACTGAGCGGCGCACGCCGGGTTGGATTGCGTAAGCACCTGCCTTTTTGAAGGAGGTAGCTAGGTCTGCTCACCGGCCACCCACGCAATGTGCAGGAGTTCCCGGGGCGATGGCCCAAAACCCCTGGGGGCATAGGTTTAGTCCGGCGTGCTGACCTCTCTATTAAGCCTAGGTCGGGTTGCGGCGTATTGTTTGGCCGAGGCTGGGCATGACCCAGGAAAGTGTGTCCGGCCGGAGTTAATCGAGCGTGGTGGGTAAGTTGGTGCACCCCTGCAGGGAAGAAAAAACATCTATCGATAGCCTGTCCTACGGTAACGGACACTTGGAGTTGTATCCTGATCGATACAACTAGAATTGGTTACTTGAGATGAGAAATGGATTGTGATGAGAAATGGATATGAGAAATGGATAGTATGGCTCTGGGATTGCTTTCTCGCAGGGAGTCGAGAAAGGATCTCTGGCCGAGGTTGATAACACTACTACTTTACATTATGTTGATCTATACTCTTCTATATGCTGCAAGATGCTTGAAGATGCTAGTCTTCGATAGGCTAGGATTTCCCCTTCTTTCTGGCATTCTGCAGTTTAGTCCACAAATACAACCCATTTCCTTTGATACAGATGCATACTTAGTTTAGATCTGATGTAAGTCTTGCGAGTACTTTGGATGAGTACTCACTGTTGCTTTGCTACCTCTTTTCCCCCATACCCGATTGTTGCGACCAGATGACGGATCCCAGGAGCCAGACGACACCACTGATGACTACTACTACCCCGAGGATGCCTACTACTACGTGCCGGCCGCTGACAACTTGGAGTAGTTAGGAGGCTCCCAGGCAGGAGGCCTTGCCTTTTCGATCGTTGTTGCTTTTATGCTAGCCTTCTTAAGGCAGACTTGTTTAACTTATGTCTGTACTCAGATATTGTTGCTTCCGCTGACTCTTGTGTATTCGAGCTTATGTATTCGAGCCCTCGAGGCCCCTGGCTTGTAATATAAAGCTCGTATTATTTTAAATTGTGTCTAGAGTTGTGTTGTGATAACTTCCCGTGAGTCCTTGATCTTGATCGTACATATTTGCATGTATGATTAGTGTAAGGTCAAATCGAGGGCGTCACAGTATGCTTGAAGTATTATTAATTTTTATGTCAATATTAAACTTTTATCTTGAATCTTTTGGATCTGAATATTCATGGCACAATTAAGAAGAATTACATTGAAATTATACCTAGTAGCATTCCGCATCAAAAATTCTGTTTTTTATCATTTACCTACTCGAGGACAAGCAGGAATTAAGCTTGGGGATGCTTGATACGTCTCCAACGTATCTATAATTTTTGATTGCTCCATGCTATATTATCTTCTGTTTTGGACATTATTGGGATTTATTATTCACTTTTATATTATTTTTGGGACTAACCTATTAACCGGAGGCCCAGCCCAGAATTGCTGTTTTTTTTGCCTATTTTGAGAGTTTTGGAGAAAAAGAATATCAAACGGAGTCCAAACGGAATAAAACCTTCGGGAACGTGATTTTCAGAACGAACATGATCTAGGAGACTTGGACCCTATGTCAAGCAACCAACAGGGAAGCCACGAGGTAGGGGGGCGCGCCTACCCCCCAGGCGCGCCCTCCACCCTCGTGGGCCCCCTGTTGCTCCACCGACGTACTCCTTCCTCCTATATATACCTACGTACCCCCAAACGATCAGATACGGAGCCAAAACCCTAATTCCACCGCCGTAACTTTCTGTATCCACGAGATCCCATTTTGGGGCCTGTTCTGGAGCTCCGCCGGAGGGGGCATCGATCACGGGGAGGGCTTCTACATCAATACCATAGCCTCTCCGATGATGTGTGAGTAGTTTACCTCAGACCTTCGGGTCCATAGTTATTAGCTAGATGGCTTCTTCTCTCTTTTTGGATCTCAATACAATGTTCTCCCCCTCTCTCGTGGAGATCTATTCGATGTAATCTTCTTTTGTAGTGTGTTTGTTGAGACCGATGAATTGTGGGTTTATGATCAAGTTTATCTATGAACAATATTTGAATCTTCTCTGAATTCTTTTATGTATGATTGGTTATCTTTGCAAGTCTCTTCGAATTATCAGTTTGGTTTGGCCTACTAGATTGATCTTTCATGCAATGGGAGAAGTGCTTAGCTTTGGGTTCAATCTTGCGGTGTCCTTTCCCAGTGACAGTAGGGGCAGCAAGGCACGTATTGTATTGTTGACATCGAGGATAACAAGGTGGGGTTTTATCATATTGCATGAATTTATCCCTCTACATCATGTCATCTTGCTTAAAGCGTTACTCTATTCTTATGAACTTAATACTCTAGATGCATGCTGGACAACGGTCGATGTGTGGAGTAATAGTAGTAGATGCAGGCAGGAGTCGGTCTACTTGTGTCGGACGTGATGCCTATATACATGATCATACCTAGATATTCTCATAACTATGCTCAGTTCTGTCAATTGCTCAACAGTAATTTGTTCACCCACCGTAAAATACTTATGCTCTTGAGAGAAGCCACTAGTGAAACCTATGGCCCCCGGGTCTATCTTCATCATATTAATCTTCCAACACTTAGTTATTTCCTTTGCTTTTTTCCTTTGCTTTTATTTTACTTTGCATCTTTATCATAAAAATACCAAAAATATTATCTTATCATATCTATCAGATCTCACTCTCGTAAGTGACCGTGTAGGGATTGACAACCCCTTATCGCGTTGGTTGCGAGGATTTATTTGTTTTGTGTAGGTGCGAGGGACTTGCGCGTAGCCTCCTACTGGATTGATACCTTGGTTCTCAAAAGCTGAGGGAAATACTTACGCTACTTTGCTGCATCACCCTTTCCTCTTCAAGGGAAAACCAACGCAGTGCTCAAGAGGTATCAAGGGGTTCGGCCTCTGCCAGAAGACACCTGGACACTGCGCCCGGTGACGAATGGCGTCAGTGAGCGAGGGGGAAGGCCATGCAGCTCACACGGGCACTGTGAGCGGGCGGAGACGAGCACAGGAACGAGGGAGTGGCGACGAACACAGTGTGCGGCGCACTGTTGGGTTGGCCAGACCGCGCCCGTGCTCGCTACGGCGAGCTCCAGCATTGGCGAGCACCAAGGGGAGTTAAGGGAGTAGTGACGGAGATGGTGACACGGTTTGACGAGGTGTGGCTGGCAGGGAAGCGAGCACGCGCCGAACAGAGCGCTCGGCGGCACTCAGAGCGCGGCGACTAGCGGGTTGGCACTGTGCACACGCGTGGTCACCGCGTGAACTTCAGCATAGACCCACGGTCGGCCCCAATTTCATGTCTGGCATGTAGTCCTTAGTGTTTTGGGTAGAGCCAATGCTTGGAGCCGAGCTCAGATGCAGTAAGATGAAGTTTCACTACAAGGTAAGTTTCTGGACAGTAACTTTGAGAGCTTACTGTGGTCAAAATACCAAGAGTTGGGAGCTGAGCTTTGGAGGTTAGCAATCATCTAGGAGGGTGGTGATGCACAAGAAATTTCAGCAGCATTGGAGCAAGTAAAATGGTAGTTGTTGTAGAAACTACCATTTCTGTCCAGAACAGAAAACATTTTCTTTAGCAAAAATATTCCAAAAAGTGCTGCAATATTTTTGCTCAGGAAGGTGTCCTAGGGTTCAAAGAATATTTGTGATTTTCTCAGATTTTTGTGGGCAAAAAAAACTAGGGTTGCTTTGGAGCACAAGTGGCTGGTTAGGGTTTTAGAGGAGAAAATGAATATTTTTCATTTAAGAAAAATATTCATAATATTATTTTGAGGTTTATCAGAGAAGAAATGATGACTAGAGAGAGAAATGAGTCACTTGGGTGGAAGTCATGGTAGTGCCCAAGTGTTTGAGTCCTACTGAATAGATTCAAAACTCCAAATTTAAATCAAAACCAAATAAAATCAAAAAAAAGAAGAGGGGGCAAAAACCAGGCTGTCACAAACCTCCCCCACTTAGGATGAATCTCGTCCTCGAGATTCGGTTGCTTGGGAAAACAATTCTAGATAATGTGCCTTTGGAAATTCTTCTCGTTCCCAAGTGGCTTCTGCCTCTGTGTGATGCTCCCACTGAACCTTGTAAAACTTTCTTGTTTTACTACGAGTGACCCTTTCCATCTCATCCAAAATTCTGAACGGTCTCTCTTCATATGTTAAATCCTTAGCCAACTCTATTTCTGTCATAGCAGTATTTTTCTCGGGCGGCGGTATACATCGCCTCAAATATGACATGGAACACATTGTACACTTCTGAAAATTCTGGGGGCAGTTCCCACTGATATGCAACAGTACCCACCTTGGACATAGCTAGGAATGGACCAATAAACCTGGGTGCCAATTTTCCGCGAGTCTGGAATCTCTTGACTCCCTTCATAGGAGTGACTCGGAGGTATACATGTTCTCCAGGTTCAAAACTGATTTGTCGGTGTTTTGCATCATAATAACTCTTCTGTCGAGATTTAGCCAATTGCAATCTGTCTCGGATTTCCTTGACTTGATTTTCAAGTTCCATCATGAGACTCGTTCCGAAAATACGGCTATCTCCAGTTTGAGACCAATTCAACGGAGTGCGGCACTTACGGCCATACAAAGCCTCATAAGGTGACATCTTTAGACTGGTTTGGAAGCTGTTGTTGTAGGAGAACTCGGCATACGACAAACAGTCTTCCCATTTAGGTCCTTGGGCCAAGGCACATGATCGAAACATATCTTCGATTATTTGGTTTACACGCTCAGTCTATCCATCGGTCTGAGGATGATAAGCGGTACTATATTTTAGCATTGTCCCCAAGGCTTGGTGGAGACGTGACCAGAAAGTGGAGGTAAAAAGTGACCCCCGGTCGGAAGTGATTGTTCGCGGTACTCCATCATGAGATCTGTTCCGAATACGGTTATATCCAGTTTGAGACCAGTTCAACAGAGTGCGGCACTTACGGCCATCAAAGCCTCATAAGGTGACATCTTTAGACTGGTCTGGAAGCTGTTGTTGTAGGAGAACTTGGCATACGGCAGGCGGTCTTCCCATTTAGGTCCTTGGGACAAGGCACATGCTCGAAGCATATCTTCGAGTATTTGGTTTACATGCTTAGTCTGTCCCAATGGTCTGAGGATGATAAGTGGTACTATATTTTAGCGTTGTCCCCAAGGCTTGGTGGAGACGTGACCAAAAAGCGGAGGAGTGACCCCCGTTCAGAAGTGATTATTTGCGGTACTCCATGCAGACTGACTATTCTGGACACATACAGTTGAGCAAGCTGATCGGCTCGGTATGTGGTTTTGATGGGAATAAAATGAGCTACCTTGGTTAAGGTGTCCACAATGACCCATACTGCGTTATTGCCTCACTGAGTCTTTGGTAGCCTTGTGACAAAAATCCATGCAGACATCATCCCACTTCCATTGTGGAACGGGCAACGGTTGGAGGAGTCCAGCTGGTTTCTGGTGTTCTGCCTTCACTTTGTTGCATATGTCGCAACAGGCCACAAAATAGGCAATGTCTTTCTTCATCCCATCCCACCAGAATATTTGTCGAAGGTCTTCGTACATTTTAGTTCCTCCGGGGTGAATAGAATACGAAGATTCGTGTGCTTCTGATAGTATTCTCTTCCTTAAATCTTCTTGTCTGGGTACACAAATACTTCCATGGAATCGCAGTGTACCTTGTTGATCCTTAGAAAAATCTGAGGTCTGTCCTGCTAACATACGCCTGGCATGTCTCTGTAGGACTGTGTCATGTGGCTGGACCTTGCGGATCTCTTCCTCGAGGGTAGGAGTAACTTCTATGATATTAGCAAGACCAGTGCCAACTATGACCAGGTTGAGCTGAGCAATCTCTTTTTGAAGTTCAGGAGGCAAAGATTCCATTATAGTATTCAGGCTGATAGGCTTTCGGCTGAGTGCATCGGCAACCACGTTGGCCTTACCCGGGTGGTAATTTATTCCAAGATCATAGTCCTTGACTAACTCAAGCCATCTTCGTTGGCAGAGATTTAAATCTGGCTGAGTAAATATGTACTTGATACTTTTGTGGTCAGTAAATATTCGGCACCTCTTCCCAATGAGGCAGTGCCTCCAAATTTTTAGAGCATGAACCACCGCGGCTAATTCCAGATCATGAGTAGGATAGTTTCCCTCGTGGGGTCATAGCTATCGAGATGCATATGCTACCACCTTGCCATCTTGCATAAGTACGCATCCAAGACCTTGTCTGGAGGCATCACAGTACACATCAAAGCCGTGATAGATGTCTGGAACAGTCAACACAGGTGATGTTGTCATTCTGATTTTCAGCTCATTGAAACTTTTCTCACAATCTTCGGTCCATTCAAATTTCTTATCTTTCTTGAGCAATTCCGTCATTGGTTTGGCAATCTAGGAGAAACCTTCAATGAAACGACGGTAGTATCCAGCTAATCCAAGGAAACTCCGGATTTGGGATACTGTCGTGGGTGCCAACCAATCGTGCACGTCCTTTACTTTGCCCGGGTCCACAGTTATACCTTCTGCAGACAGCACATGCCCAAGAAATCCAACTCGCTTGAGCCAAAACTCACATTTACTGAATTTGGCGTACAACTGATGGTCGCGAAGTCGTTGTAATATGGCTCTAAGGTGTCCTTTGTGCTCCTCTTGACCCTTTGAGTATATGAGTATGTCATCGATGAAGACCACCACAAATTTATCTAGGAAGTCCATGAACACCTTGTTCATCATATGCATGAAGAAAGCAGGGGCATTAGTGAGGCCGAAGGACATAACGGTATATTCATAAAGACCGTACCCGGTAGTGAACGCGGTTTTAGGAATATCTTCCTTTTTAATCTTGAGTTGGTGGTATCCTGTCCTTAAATCAATCTTGGAGAATACCTTTGCCCCACTGAGTTGATCAAACAGATCATCGATCCTGGGTAGCGGATATTTGTTTTTGATGGTGACATCATACAGCTGACGGTAATCCACACACATACGGAGACTACCATCTTTCTTATCCATGAATATAGCAGGTGATCACCATGGTGAAGAGCTGGGACGGATATATCCTTTCTAGAGCATCTCGTCAAGCTGTTTCTTTAGCTCCACTAATTCTGACGAAGGCATCCGATAATACTTCTTGTATAACGGTGCAGTCTCGGGCACAAGATCTATTGCAAACTCAAGCTCTCGATCTGGCGGCATGCCTGGCAGTTCTTCTGGGAATACATCGGGAAACTCACTCACCATAGGAATTAATTCCAATTCACCAGCCACAACGGTGAAGACCATTTCTTTCTTGGGTATGCTCCTGCGTGCATAGAATTTTGTAGTCTGCCCCTCTTGACTTGTCAAAGTGACTTCTCGGGTCGTGCAATTAATGCATACTTGATATTGGGTTAACCAATTCATCCCCAAAATAATGTCCAACTTGACAGACTCAATGACTATCAAGGAAGTTGGAAAACGGACTCCGTTGATATTAATTTCCAGATTACGACAGGCCAGATTGCTTCTGAGCAAAGATCCCGGGGATTGTACCAGCATATTCTTGCTCAAAAATGAACAAGGACATTTGTTTTGGGTAACAAAACTCCGCGAAATAAAAGAGTGGGAAGCCCCAGAGTCGAATAAAATAATGGCAGGTATGCTATTAACAGAAAACATACCAACAACGACCTCAGTGTTCTATTGGGCTTTGTGTGCGGAGAGGTGATGAACTTGCCCAGTGATGTTTTGCTGGACATGATATGACTCCATAAAGTTGACTTGAGGCCTGAATGGAGCATTAGTCTTGCCGTTCTTGGGACACTGTCTAGCATAATGTCCGGTTTGCCCACGGCTGAAACAAGAATTGCTGCACTGGCACTCTTCTCGCACCGGGTTGGTCACGACATTCTTGACTTGAGTAGTGGTTTTGTTTACATTCTCCTGCAAATTGGGCTTGTACTCTACCTGAGTATGCTACCAGGTACGAGCCTTTTGCACCGGCTGCACTTCCTTCCTTGGCTCAAACTTGCGCTTGTGATCGTTATTTGCAGACTTGTTGTCATGTATAAGCTTGTGCTCCCTTTCAGCAATGAGAGCCTTGTTTACCAGAGTTTGGAAATCCGGGAAGTCAAACATACTGAGGGTGCATCAGAGATGCTGGTTTAATCCCCCAAGAAACCTGTCAATCTTTCTTTCTTCGGTGGCCACATCATAAAGAGAGTAACGGGCCAAATGATTGAATTCATGCAAATATTCACTCACAGATTGACTTCCTTGGAGGAGTGCGAGGAATTCACGCTGCTTGATCTTCATAATTCTAGTGGGAATATGGTATTTACGAAACTGATCCTTGAATTTTGTCCAGGTGATTTCTTCATCAGCAGGCCACATGGCTTTTGCATTTTCCCACCATATGGCGGCAACGCCTTCAAGATAATGAGTTGCAAACAGAACCTTGTCATCCTCTTCAGTACGAGTAATCTCAAGCTTCTTCTCAATGGTTCGTAACCAGTCGTCTACGTCCAAGGGATCAATAACCAGACTGAAACTGGGAGGCTTGGTTCTCTGAAAATCTGATAGCTTGGAGTGATGATCGTTCTGATTTCCACTCTGTCCAACCATAGCTTGCACACTCCTTAATATTTCAATCAGATCATTATTCCTCCTTTCCTCAAACATACGCAGAATTTTCTCGGTGGAGGGAGGATTTGGCGGTGGAGGTGGTGATGGAACGTACGGCTCGGGGGAGTGTCCTGCCTGTCGTGCGGAGCGGCGAACAGGGACATCCTCACAAGCAGCACTACTGCTGCCTCCCCGCATCATCCTATTATTTGTTTTTCCCAAGACAATGCATCCGAGATGAGAAACATCCAAAAATATAGTGGAGAAAAGCCAGCAACAAAAACCGAAAGAAAACGAAATACGAATGAAGCACAACGAATAAAAGAAAGTTCCAACATAATTATACATAGACTCGTACATAAAAGATAAATGACATGATAAGTTCGACTACTCTCATACATAGAACGGAACATCATGACTCGTACGACTACATCCGTACATCAACCTGACAACTGCGGATACTCGAGTGCTCTAAAGCTCTGCTGGTGCTGCGGGGTCCTCTCCTGAAGAGGACTCGGATCCTGAACGGACGACGCTAACCGAAACCTCCGGGTTAAAGGTAACACAACGACGCTGCCTCGAGGGCTCTCCCTCCAAAGCAGGTGTAGGATGAGGCTGGAGCATCGGGGCTACTGGGGTAGTGAGAAGGGAAACCCACTCAGCAGGAACATTGAGAGGATGCACGGTCGAGGTGCCCGAGCTACACGGAGGAGTAACCGGTGAAATAGGTGAACTAGAACTGGAGGGAATATAAGGAGTAAATCCCATAGACGATGGAGTAGTGGAAGCTCTAGTAGCGGCTAAAGCAGTGCAAGCACGAGTCAGCTCTCGAGCCAGCTCGTAAATCATAAGATAGCTAGCAGTGATATAACGAGAAAGGTGGCTAGCAGTACTATCAGACTCCGGATCAACGATAGGAAAATGGACACGACAATTGTCATGCAGGGAGGGATAGTAGTGGAAACCTGGATGGTTCTGCATTCGGACCTCGTTATAATGCAACTCGATGAGGACCTCAAATGCAGGAAACTGGACAGCCCGAGAAGCGGTAGAAGCGAAACCACTCCTGGAGGTACGAATATAAGTGCTGGAAGATGAACTGGTGCGCAGAGTGACTACTGTGTGATACTCATACACTGAGTCTACTAGACGCTCCCAGTACACACGATAGACTTGGTCATCACCGAGGGGGTATAGCCGACGCCACACGTTATGGAGGAGATGCGGCGACGTGTACGTCATCATCTGCAACTGGCACGGATACGGCACCGGAGCCATCTACACCCACGACCATTAGTAGGTTAGAATAAAAATATACGATCACATGCAATGCAACAACCAGCTACAATCACTACCGAGACTCAACTTATACCCTGACTAACGTCCAGTTAACACGTTGGCAGCCTTGCATGTCCTACAGTCGGCGCGGCTCTGATACCAAGCGTTGTGGCTGCCCGGCTCAGAGCAACCGGTTTACCTTGCATTGCCAGCCCAGTGATCTTGCCTTCTGGCAATACACAACATCTTGGTACAGAAAGCAACCACTTTATTGATGCTAGCGGAACATAGTTCATATTACAACAAGTTGCGAGGCCAGGCGGCACACATGGTGCGGCTGAACAATATGTACATTATTTAGTGAACATAAAGGGAACTCGATCATGACAACTACACAGCAGTGGAACGACGAAGGAGCGGAACTCCATAGCACAGGGACACCTATGTGGACACGATCTAGACTCGGACGACAGTCCTTTCCAACGAGACTTTCTTGAAAACTGGCATGACATGCTAGGTCAGTACATTGAATGTACTTGCAAGCTCACAACAAGCATAAACATAATGACAAACAATATCATGATAATTAACCAATTGAATCATTAATGCAAAATCATACTTGGGATGCAGTGATCATGATCTCGTGACTTAAGTCCCTCGGACTTGCTTACCAAACGGTGATCCCTCTTGGACCACAAACTGACCAATATCTTGGTCTTTAATCGGGTTACCTCGTAACCAAACAGTGATCGTACTCGGATCACAAACTGACCAACAACTTGGCCTCCAGCATTAAGATGATTTCTCAACCATCCTCTCTCCAACAGTGCAAGGTTATTATCTTAGTGTGCAAAATTATTTAAACGTTGATCCATGGTGTGACCTAATTTCGAGCTTGTTCGTAACCGTGGACTCGGCTATCGATAGATTTAATACACTCTGCAGAGGTAGCGCATTGTACCCACACCACGGTACCCATGGCATCGCACTCCCATTCGGGTGGACCAACGACATTCTGACAGAACCCCTCCATTGCCATGACACTCTCCCGGCCACTCCGACTCACTCCCCACTGGGCTAAGTCATTGGTGGCCCCGTGCCAACCAAAGACACCAACGGCCACCGTCGTGGCAAAACATAAACGGTCCCAAACGGGGACAAGGTACCATAACAACAACGGGCACACAAGGTTATGTTTGCTTACCGGGCCAGGGTAACGCACGCCCATGACCTTCCCTTGTTGGAGGCACCGACCAGAGGCATGACAATGGACGAAATAAAGGCCTTCCCACAAAGGCAAATGTGGTTGGACTGGGGAAAATCTTGATTCAGTGGCACCATGACCAGATCAACGATATGTTCAAGTTGAATTTTTATCAAGTTTAACTTAAAGTGAAAGTAACTGGTGTCATGATATGCCATGAAAATGCAACACTAATATATATGCATCACAAATCATCGGAAATAACTGGGTCAACTTCATCCAATACTAAGCATAAATCTCAATAACTCACAACACCTCTCTGGTTATTAGCAAATTAAGCATGACAATATCTTAGCATAATTCTTTTCTCACTCAAGAAAATATTAAGCCAACTAATTCATTTTTCATAAACATATTACTTATTCATAATCAAGTATTACTCCTAATGACTTAAACTAACTTAGTTAGTTGTAAACTTCTATAGACTAAACATATCAACTTAAACCTGCATCCAAAAGAATATATATATATATATATAATTTTTAGTGAATTAAATGCATGGATTAAATCATTTGTTCAAGTTGAAAAATCAAAAATATTGTAATGACACCATGAAAATGTTGATGTGTCTTGCCTTAGTGCAGATGAGGTTCACACTCCTCCTGGTGATCCTCAAGACAAGTTTCACCTTCTGGAAACAATTATAAACACAAAAAGAAAACATCAAGAACCACTCTGAAATTCACCAGAAAATCTAGACAGTAGAGAAAAATCTCATTTTTGGTGAGCTGCTAGATCTTTTCATTAAGAACATAATGCAAAAAGAATCAATTCATTTGGACTTATGATTAAAAAGTTGTGGCTGTTTGAAGCTCTCTGGAATAATTTGAATTTAATTTAAATAAAACAGAACTGGGGGGTGACGTCGAAGGCGTAAGCCCGCGGGGCGCCTCCACCCGTACCGCTTCGGGCGAGGCTTGAGTGGCTGACTAGGGGTCCCTGCTAGTCAGGTGAGAGGGAGGGGAAGAGGGAAACAGAGCACGGCGAAGCTTCGCTAGAGCTCACGCCGGCGAGGAGGGCGTCTTGGCCCGAGCTAAAGGGATGGATAGAAAGAGAAGACGAAGGCGCACCTGCCCGTACCCGTAGATTAGCTAGGGGTGGTCGGACGGCATCGGAACGGGCCTCTCAAATGGCGATAGACAAGGGAGGTCGCCGGAGTTGGAGATGATGGCGACCAGAGGCTGCACCAGTGGCCCCAACCGGGTCGGACGGCACCATTGACGCATGGCAGAGGCTCTGGAAGAGTGGCCCGAGCTTGGGAGGGGCTGTATCTGCGGGGACGACCCGAGGGGATCGCTGGCGAGCTCGAGCTCGGGGACGGTGGCCCGAGGCCTGCCCGGCCGGGCTAAGGCTTCCTACTGGCTTGTGGAGTGTGTGAGAGGGCTTGGTGATGCTCGAGAAGGTCGGGGGGCTGTATTTATAGCCGAGCAAGGTGAGGGGTTCGGGCTCCGCTGGACGACACCTGGACACGGCGCCCGACGATGAACATCGTCTGTGAGGGACGGGGAAGGCGACGCAGCTCACGCGGGCACTGTGTGCGGGCAGAGACGAGCACAGGAACAAGGGAGTGGCGACGAACACAGTGTGCGGCGCACTGTTGGGTTGGCCCAACCGTGCCCGTGCTTGTTGCGCGAGCTCCGGCGTCGGCGAGCGCCAGGAGGGAGTTAAGGGAGTGGAGAGGGAGATGGTGCCGCGGTTTGGCGAGGTGCAGTGATCATGATCTCGTGACTTAAGTCCCTCGGACTTGCTTACCAAATGGTTATCCCTCTTGGACCACAAACTGACCAATGTCTTGGTCTTTAATCGGGTTACCTCATAACCAAACAGTCATCGTACTCGGATCACAAACTGACCAACAACTTGGCCTCCAGGATCAAGATGATTTCTCAACCATCCTCTCTCCAACAGTGCAAGGTTATTATCTTAGTGTGCAAAATTATTTAAATGTTGATCCATGGTGTGACCTACTTTTGAGCTTGTCCGTAACCATGGACTCGGCTATCGATAGATTTAATACACTCTGCAGAGGTAGTGCACTGTACCCACACCACGGAACCCATGGCGTCGCACTCCCATTCAGGTGGACCAACGGCATTCCGGCAGAACCCCTCCATTGCGATGACACTCTCCCGGCCACTCTGACTCACTCCCCACTAGGCCAAGTCATGGGTGGCCCCGTGCCTACCAAAGACACGAACGGCCACCGTCGTGGCAAAACATAAACGGTCCCAAGGGGGACAAGGTACCATAACAACAACGGGCACACAAGGTTATGTCTGCTTACCGGGCCAGGGTAACGCACGCCCATAACCTTCCCTCATTGGAGGCACCGACCAGAGGCATGACAACGGACCGAATAAAGGCCTTCCCACAAAGGCAAATGTGGTTGCACTGGGTAAAATCTCGATTCAGTGGCACCATGACCCGATCAACGATATGTTCAAGTTGAATTTTTATCAGGTTTAACTTAAAGTGAAAGTAACCGGTGTCATGATATGCCATGAAAATGCAACACTAATATATATGCATCACAAATCATTAGAAATAACTGGGTCAACTTCATCCAATACTAAGCATAGATCTCAATAACTCACAACACCTCTATGGTTATTAGAAAATTAACCATGACAATATCTTAGCACAATTCTTTTCTCACTCAAGAAAATATTAAGCCAACTAATTCCTTTTTCATAAACATATTACTTATTCATAATCAAATATTACTCCTAATGACTTAAACTAACTTAGTTGTAAACTTCTGTAGACTAAACATATCAACTTAAACAAGCATCCAACAGAAGATATATATATATATATATATATATATATAAAATTTTAGTGAATTAATTGCATGGATTAAATCATTTGTTCAAGTTGAAAAATCACAAATATTGCAATGACACCATGAAAATGTTGCTGTGGCCTGCCTTAGTGCAGATGAAGGTCACACTCCTCCTAGTGATCCTCAAGACAGGCTTCACCTTCTGGAAACAATTATTAACACAAAAATAAAACATCAAGAACCTCTATGAAATTCACCAGAAAATCTAGAAAGTGGAGAATAATCTCATATTTGGTGAGCTGCTAGATCTTTTCATTTAGAACATAATGCAAGAAGAATCAATTCATTTGGACTTATGATTAAAAAGTTGTGGCAGTTTGAAGCTCTCTGTAAAAATTTGAATTTCATTTAAATAAAAAGAACTGGGGGTGACGTCAAAGGCATAAACCCGCGGGGTGCCTCCACTCGTACCGCTTCGGGCACGGCCTGAGTGGCTGACTAGCGGGCCCCGCTAGTCAGGTGAGAGGGAAGGGGAGAGGGAAACAGAGCACCGTGGAGCTTCACCAGAGCTCACGCCGGCAAGGAGGGCGTCTTGGCCCGAGCTAAAGGGATGGATCGAAAGAGAAGACGAAGGCACACCTGCCCGTACCTGTAGATTAGCTAGGGGTGGTCGGACGGCATCGGAACAGGCCTCTCCAGCAGCGACAGAGGGTGGAGGTCGCCGGAGTTGGAGATGACGGTGCCCAGAGGCTGCACCAGTGGCCCCAACCGGGTCGGACGACACCACTGACGCACGATAGAGGCTCTGGAAGAGTGGCCCGAGCTTGGGAGGGGCTGGAGCTGCGGGGACGACCCGAGGGGATCGTCGGCAAGCTCGAGCTCGGGGACGGCGGCCCGAGGCCTGCCTGGCTGGGCTACGGCTTCCTACTGGTTTGTGGAGTTTGTGAGAGGGCTTGGTGATGATCGAGAAGGCTTGGGGGATGTATTTATAGCCGAGCAATGTTAGGGGTTCGGGCTCCGCCAGAGGAGACCTGGACATGACGCCCGACGACGAACGACATCAGTGAGCGAGGGGGAAGGCGACGCAGCTCACGCGAGCACTGTGAGCGGGCGGAGACGAGCACATGAACGAGGGAGTGGCGACAAACACAGTGCGTGGCGCACTGTTGGGTTGGCCGGACCGCGCCCGTGCTCGCTGCGGCGGGCGTCGGCGAGCACCATGAGGGAGGTAAGGGAGTAGAGACGGAGATGGTGGCGTGGTTTGGCGAGGTGCGGCGGGCGGGGAAGCGAGCACGTGCCGAACAGAGCGCTCGGTGGCACTCAGAGCGCGGCGACTAGCGGGTTTGCCCCGTGCACACGCGTGCTCACCGCGTGAACTTTGGCATAGAGCCACGGTCGGCCCCAATTTCATGTCTGGCTTGTAGTACTTAGTGTTTTGGGTAGAGCCAATGCTTGGAGCAGTTCCTGGACAGTAACTTTGAGAGCTTACTGTGGTCAAAATACTAAGAGTTGGGAGCTGAGCTTTGGAGGTTAGCAATCATCTAGGAGGGTGGTGATGCACAAGAAAATTCAGCAGCATTGGAGCAAGTAAAATGGTAGTTGCTGTAGAAACTACCAGTTCTGTCCAGAACAAAAGACATTTTCTGTAGCAAAAATATTCCAAAAAGTGATGCACTATTTTTTCTCAGGAAGGTTGCTACGTCTTGAGCTTGCGTTGGTTTTCCCCGAAGAGGAGGGGATGATGCAGCAGAGTAGTGTAAGTATTTCCCTCAGTTTTTGAGAACCAAGGTATCAATCCAGTAGGAGCCCACGCTCAAGTCCCTCGTACCTGCACAAAGCGATAGCTACTCGCAACCAACGCAATTAGGGGTTGTCAAGCCCTTCACGGTCACTTACGAGAGTGAGATCTGATAGATAGAATATTTTTGGTATTTTTGATATAAAGATGCAAAGTAAAAAGTAAAAGCAAAGTAAATAGCAAAACAATATAAAAGTGATAGAGATTGATATGATGAGAATAGACCCGGGGGCCATAGGTTTCACTAGTGGCTTCTCTCAAGAGCATAAGTATTCTACGGTGGGTGAACAAATTACTGTTGAGCAATTGATAGAATTGTGTATAATTATGAGAATATCTAGGCATGATCATGTATATAGGCATCACGTCCGTGACAAGTAGATCGAAACGATTCTGCATCTACTACTATTACTCCACTCATCGACCGCTATCCAGCATGCATCTAGAGTATTAAGTATGACTCTATATGAATGCCTCCAGCGGTGTACTGGGATATGCAATGAATCAAGAGTGACAAGTATGAAAGAATTATGAACGGTGGCTTTGCCACAAATACTATGTCAACTACATGATCATGCTAAGCAATATGATAATGATGGATATGTCATGATGAACTAGATGGTGGAAAGTTGCATGGCAATATATCTTGGAATGGCTATGGAAATGCCATAATAGGTAGGTATGGTGGCTGTTTTGAGGAAGGATATGGTAGGTGTATGATACCGGCGTAAGTTGCGCGGTATTAGAGAGGCTAGCAAGGGTGGAAGGGTGAGAGTGCGTATAATCCATGGACTCAACATTAGTCATAAAGAACTCATATACTTATTGCAAAAATTTAGAAGTTATCAAAGCAAAGTATTACACGCATGCTCCTAGGGGGATAGATTGGTAGGAAAAGACCATCGCTCGTCCCCTACCGCCACTCATAAGGAAGACAATCAATAAATAAATCATGCTCTGACTTCATCACATAACGGTTCACCATACGTGCATGCTACGGGAATCACAAACTTCAACACAAGTATTCTTTAAATTCACAACTACTCAACTAGAATGACTTTAATATTATCACCTCCATATCTCAAAACAATTATCATGCTTCAATCTTTTCTTAGTATTCAACACACTTAAAAGAAAGTTTCACAAATCTTGAATACCAAGCATATTATTATTAGGCAAATTACCATGCTATTAAGAGACTCTCAAATTAATTTAAGTGAAGCATGAGAGATCAATAGTTTATTTAAAACGAATCCACCACCGTGCTCTAAAAGATCTAAGTGAAGCACATAGAGCAAAATTATAACGCTCAAAAGATATAAGTGAAGCACATAGAGAAAAATTATCTAGCTCAAAGGATATAAGTGAAGCACATAGAGTATTCTATCAAATTTTAACTCATGTATGGATCTATCAAAAGGTGTGTACATCAAGGATTATTGTGGCATACTAACAAACAAAGACACAAATAATACAAGACGCTCCAAGCAAAACACATATCATGTTGGTGAATAAAAATATAGCTCCAAGTAAATTACCGATGGAAGTGGACGAAAAGAGGGGATGCCTTCCGGGGCATCCCCAAGCTTTGACTTTTTGGAGTCCTTAGATTATCTTGGGGGTGACATGGGCATCCCCAAGCTTAGGCTCTTGCCACTCCTTGTTCCATGATCCATCAAAAGAATTCACCCAAAACTTGAAAACTTCACAACACAAAACTCAAGATAGAAAACTCGTGAGCTCCGTTAGCGAAAGAAAACAAAAGACCACTTCAAGGTACTGTAATGAACTCATTATTTATTTATATTGGTGTTAAACCTACTGTATTCCAACTTTTCTATGGATTATAAACTATTTTACTAGCCATAGATTCATCAAAATAAGCAAACAACACACAAAAAACAGAATCTGTCAAAAACAGAACAGTCTGTAGTAATCTGTAGCTAGCGCAAAATATGGAACCCCAAAAATTCTAAAATAAATTTCTGGACGTGAGGAATTTATCTATTAATCATCTTCAAAAATAATTAACTAAATAGCACTCTTCAAATAAAAATTACAGTAGTTCTCATGGGCGCTAAAGTTTCTGTTTTTTTTACAGCAAGTTCAACAAGACTTTCCCCAAGTCTTCCCAACGGTTCTACTTGGCACAAACACTAATTAAACATAAAAAACACAACAAAAACAGAGTATAAATAATTTATTTATTACTAAACAGGAGCAAAGATCAAGGAATAAAAATAAAATTGGGTTGCCTCCCAACAAGCGCTATCGTTTAACGCCCCTAGCTAGGCATAACGAGCAAGAATAGATTTAGGTATTGCCATCTTTGGTAGGCAATCCATAAGTGGATCTCATGATAGTTTCACATGGTAATTTTATTTTCTTTCTTGGAAAGTGTTCCATGCCCTTTTTTAATGGAAATTGAAACCTAATATTCCCTTCCTTCATATCTATAATCGCACCAAGCGTTCTAAGGAAAGGTCTACCAAGAATAATTGGGCAAGAAGGATTGCAATCTATATCAAGAACAATGAAATCTACGGGCACATAATTCCTATTTGCAACAATAAGAACATCATTAATTCTTCCCATAGGTTTCTTAATAGTGGAATCCGCAAGATGCAAGTTTAGAGAGCAATCATCAAAATTACGGAAATCTAGTAAATCACACAAAGTCTTGGGAATAGTAGAGACGCTAGCACCCAAATCACACAAAGCATAAAACTCATGATCTTTAGTTTTAATTTTATAGTTGGTTCCTGCTCATCATAGAGTTTTCTAGGGATAGAAACTTTCAACTCAAGTTTTTCTTCATAAGATTGCATCAAGGCATCAACAATATGTTCGGTGAAGGCTTTATTTCGACTATAAGCATGTGGAGAATTTAGCACGGATTGCAACAAGGAAATACAATCAATCAAAGAGAAATTTTCATAATTAAATTCCTTTAAATCCAATATAGTGGGTTTAGCAACATCTAGATTTTTATTTCTTTCCATCCCACTTTCATCAATTTCATCATTAAGATCTAAACACTCCGAACTTTTAGAACGGCTTCTAGGTAAAGGAAGATCATATTCAGTTTCATCAAGATTCATATTGCAAAATAAAGATTTAATTGGAGACACATCAATAACTTTTAGATCTTCATCTTGATTTTCATAGGAATTCGGTTTAGCGGCCATCTTATTGACTAAGGTGGCTTGCATATCCGAAATTTCAGCAGTCATTTCTTCTAGACGAGCAATCTGGGACATATCATCAAGCTCTTTATTCATATAACTCATAAAACTTTTTTGTTCCTTAAGCTCGTTTCTAAAGAAATTATTATGCTCAAATTGCAAAACCATAAACTTCCTAACATTGTTTTTGATTTCCTCCAACCTTTTAAGGTGAAGATCACCAAATCCTGGTTGAGCCATCACGACAAACAAGCAATCTAACACACGAGCAAACAAAAAGCAAGCGGACAAAAGAGGCAAATAGAGAGGGAGGATAGGGAGAGAGAGGGCGAATAAAACGACAAGGGTGAATTGGGGGGAGAGGAAAACGAGAGGAAAATGGCAAATAATGTAATGCGAGAGATAGGGATTGTGATGGGTACTTGGTATATTGACTTTTTGCATAGACTCCCCGGCAACGGCGCCACAAATCCTTCTTGCTACGTCTTGAGCTTGCGTTGGTTTTCCCCGAAGAGGAAGGGATGATGCAGCAGAGTAGCGTAAGTATTTCCCTCAGTTTTTGAGAACCAAGGTATCAATCCAGTAGGAGCCCATGCTCAAGTCCCTCGTACCTACACAAAGCGATAGCTACTCGCAACCAACGTGATTAGGGCTTGTCAAGCCCTTCACGGTCACTTACGAGAGTGAGATCTGATAGATAGAATATTTTTGGTATTTTTGATATAAAGATGCAGAGTAAAAAGTAAAAGCAAAGTAAATGGCAAAACAATATAAAAGTGATACAGATTGATATGATGAGAATAGACCCGGGGGCCATAGGTTTCACTAGTGGCTTCTCTCAAGAGCATAAGTATTCTACAGTGGGTGAACAAATTAGTGTTGAGTAATTGATAGAATTGTGCATAATTATGAGAATATCCAGGCATGATCATGTATATAGGCATCATGTCCATGACAAGTAGATCGAAACGATTCTGCATCTACTACTATTACTCCGCTCATCGACCGCTATCCAGCATGCATCTAGAGTATTATGTTAAAAACAGAGTAACGCCTTAAGCAAGATGACATGATGTAGAGAGATAAATTCATGCAATATGAACTAAACCCCATCTTGTTATCCTCGATGGCAACGATACAATACGTGCCTTGCTGCCCCTTCTGTCACTGGGTAAGGACACTGCATGATCGAACCCAAAGCTAAGCACTTCTCCCATGGCAAGAACTACCAATCTAGTTGGCCAAACCAAACGGATAATTCAAAGAGACTTGCAAAGATAACCAATCATGCATAAAAGAATTCAGAAAAGATTCAAATATTATTCATAGATAGACTTGATCATAAACCCACAATTCATCGGTCTCAACAAACACACCGCAAAAAGAAGATTACATCGAATAGATATCCACAAGAGAGGGGGAGAACTTTGTATTGAGATTCAAAGAGAGAGAAAAAGCCATCTAGCTACTAACTATGGACCCGAAGGTCCGAGGTAAACTACTCACACTTCATCGGAGGGGCTAGGATGATGTAGAAGCCCTCCGTGATGACGGCCCTCTTCCGGTGGAGCTCCAGAACAGGCCCCAAGATGGGATCTCGTGGATACAGAAAGTTACGGCGGTGGAATTAGGGTTTTGGCTCCTGTTCTAATCGTTTGGGGGTACATGTGTATATATAGGAGGAAGGAGTACGCCGGTGGAGCACCGAGGGGCCCATGAGGCAGGGGGCGCGCCCTAGGGGGGGCGCCCCCACCCTCGTGACCACCTCTTTGATCCCTTGCAGTAAGGTCCAAGTCTCCTAGATCACGTTCGGTGAGAAAATCACGTTTCCGAAAATTTTATTCCGTTTGGACTCCGTTTGATATTCTATTTATCCGAAACACTGAAATAGGCAAAAAAACAACAATTCTGGGCTAGGCCTCCGGTTAATAGGTTAGTCCCAAAAATAATATAAAAGTGGAAAATAAAGCCCAATATAGTCCAAAACAGTAGATAATATAGCATGGAGCAATCAAAAATTATAGATACGTTGGAGACGTATCAAAGGTGTCCTAGGGTTCAAAGAATATTTGTGAATTTTCTCAGATTTTTGTGGGCAAGAAAAATTGGGGTTGCTTTGGAACGAGTAAAGAGACTTTCCTGTAACGAGATTGAACTAGGCATGAAGATACCGACGATCGAATCTCGGGCAAGCAACATACTGATGACAAATGGAATAACATATGTTGTCATATCGGTTTGATCGATAAAGATCTTCGTAGAATATGTAGGAGCCAATATGAGCATCCAGGTTCCGTTATTGGTTATTGACCGTAGAGGTGTCTCGGTCATGTCTACATAGTTATCGAACCCGCAGGGTCCGCACGCTTAATGTTCGATGACGATTTTGTATTATATGAGTTATGTGATTTGGTGACTGATTGTTGTTCGGAGTCCCGAATGAGATCACCGTCATAACGAGGAGTCTCGAAATGGTCGAGAGGTAAATATTGATATATAGGATGATAGTATTCGGACACCGAAAGTGTTCCGGAGGGTACCGGGTACATATCGGGTCACCGGAAGGGGTTCCGGGCACCTCCGGCAAAAGATATGGGCCTAATGGTCCAAGACGAAAAATACAGCAGCTAGCAGGGGCTGCTGCGCCCCCCATATGGGCCAAACTAGAGGAGAAAGGAAAGAGGGGAAGAGAGAAGGAAGGGGAGGGATTTGGCCTCCCCCTTCCTTCCCTCCTCCCCCCTCCTTCCTTCCCCCTCTGGAACTTATGGAAGTGGGGAGGCCGAATTGGGGAGGCTCCCAAGTAGGATTCCTCCTACTTGGGGTGCCCCATTGCTGCTCCCTTCCCTCTCCCACCTATATATACATGGGGAGGGGGCGCCTAGAACACACAACAACATCTGTTAGCCGTGTGCAGCACCCCCCTCCACATATTACACCCTCAGTCATATTCTCGCGGTGCTTAGGTGAAGCCCTGCGCGGATCACTTCACCATCACTGTCACCACGCCGTCGTGCTGACGGAACTCATCTACTTCCTCGACACTTTGCTGGATAAAGAGTTCGAGGGACGTCAACGAGCTGAACATGTGCAGAACTTGGACGTGCAGTACGTTCGGTACTTGATCGGTCGGAACGAGAAGAAGTTCGACTACATCAACCGCGTTGTCAAACGCTTCCGCTTTTAGTCTACGAGGGTACGTAGACACACTCTCCCCCTCTCGTTGCTATGCATCTCCTAGATAGATCCTGCGTGAGCATAGGAAATCTTTTGAAATTGCATGCTATGTTTCCCAACAGTTAGCTCGGTCTACTTTGGTGGCGATGCAACAATTACTTCGACATCAGATCAGAAGTTAAAGTAATTTCCAATAGCCGAACAGATATTTTGTGTCTGTTGGATGTAAAGATCCTTTGGCTAAGAAGTATAAGTAGCTTGTATGCTTGTTTGTTGACAAAGCGTTGCATACTTGTGTGAGTTGACGCGACACATCAGAGTAGTACTAATACTAGTAGTACTCACCCCGACTGCGCACCAGGCAGACGAAGCTCGTGTCATGTTGGTGTCGTGTGCGGCCCGCACATTAACCAAAACCTCACTCCTCTAGCTTAGCCTCCACGTTTTAAACTTCTCAATCTCAAGGCCAAGGAGCAACGGGAACACTACAATTCGTAGCTACAGATGCGTGTGTGAGAGAGGACGAGTGCGTGCACCTCTTCTCTTCGTGTATAACATACTAAACTCAGAGTACAAGTGTATGTGGGTGGCATCGACCTAGGGAGCTAGAGATGGTGCGTGGGAAAGAGGGAGAGAGATGATATGTGTCGATGTAATGCATGTGAAAAAAGACTAGTCTATAGCTCGCCATGAGGCTATTCCTGCTGAACGCCCCAATAACCGTAAGATATGTATCCATGGTGCCAGTTATTGCACGTACACAGCAGTAGAAAAAGAAGTACCATGGCATATTACAAAACTGCTACACCACGGCCGAGAACGCGTGCCCACGTTATGCCATCCGGGAATACTGACGCACTTCGAAACTAGAATCATCAATAAATTTTGAGCTTGCATCTCATCACATTCCAAATTACTACCACACTATATTTAATTGCAAACATGTTCATACTGATCACAACCTAAATGGTTTCCCACTTGGAGCGTATTAGTACTCGGTTATAAATACTACTATGCCAAGATGACTGCACATTCCTCCTCAACTCCTCATCCACAAAAACAAACAAGTCATTCAGCATCGTTCCCTTGCATCTGCCATGGCCAGCGTGAGTTCTGGGTCGAGAGATTACCACCAGGGAGAAGTGAGCATGGAAGCGGAAGCACGAGAGATGTCCTGCCTCGCCATGAAAGCAGCCGACATGTCCCGCCGCGCGGCATTAGCATTACAGAGGTCCCGCCGCGCCAGCGAAGCAGCACGGAGGTCTCACCGCGCCGTCGGTGCAACAAACTGGTCCGGCTGCACCGCGGAAGCAGCAGAGAAGTCCTGCCGTGCCGTGAATGCAGCAGAGATGTCCTCCCGTGCCGCGTAGGCCTAGGAAAATGTCTCGCGGGCAACCGGGGACTCTTATAGGCGCATGCATGCGATCATCCATGGCCGGATGGATGAGATCTCCGGCTAGTGAGCTTGCAGGACGACATGAAAGCCTCGTTTGAACAGGCTACCGGCGTCATCCGGCAACTAGGGGAGGGCAATGTGAAGCTCTAGGCCGAGCGCGACCTGCTGAGGGCGTAGATCGCCGGAAGGGCGAAGCAGGCGGAGGAGACCGCTGCCTTGTTGAAGAGGATAGGCGTCATCGTCAAGAAACTTATGGATGGGAATGCCATGCTCCACATCGAGCGCGGAAGGCTGGTGGAGGAATCCTTGGATGCTGCCAAGCAGCATATTAAGGACATGAAACTAATGAAAGAGATCATCGCCACTTGTCGCAAGAACTAGTCTCCGCGACTTGCAGTGCATCAACAAAGTAGAGATCAGCGAGCCAGATTATTGTATGTGTCTTCCTTCTTCTTTTGCCCTTGTGTATTTCGGGCATAGTCGCATGTGGTTTTTTTAAATTATCTTCCTAAACATGTAAGACAATTATTATCCACTGTCGTCGTCCTTATATATTCATCAGTCTTGCTATAAGTCGCAGTAGATGCTATATAGGTACGTCGGATGTTACATCAAGATCCATGCAAACTTTTCTTTTGAGATTTTATTTTCCCTCTCTTAAATCTCAATCGAGTGAGACATAGCCACGCCATTAAAAAGGGGCTCGGGCGCCACTAATGGAGACCTTTGGGAGAAGGTGGGCGGCAGATGGAGGTCAAAGGGCTCTCCTCTCGATAAGCACGTGCAGGGGTCTGATCGCACGCCTCCCGTACTGAAATAGCTACCCTGCACGGTGCCTCCTTGCTAATAAAAAAGGGGACGCGTGGCGGCAGATAAATGGTAAGTAGAGCGCTCACGGTTTCAATAATACATGTGTTTCCGATTGTAACGTGATAGCACTTGTTCCAAAATGACATTGTTGATTGCTAATGTGTGCGCCTTCGCAAATCAGATAGCAAAATTACCACAGCATGTTGGTGCCATGTAATGACAACAAGCCAAGTTTCATGATTTTCATGCGTGTTTTGGATTTACAGGAATTAAAAAACCAAATTTCTCAATGTTTCTGGCCGAGCCACGACGCCCAGATGTTTGAATTTCATTCCCATTTATTGCGTGGGACCTAGAAATTTACCTGAGGACACACATGTGATTTTTCAACCAACTTTGGTGCACTGGAGCATGTGCTTGTAGTTCAATTTTGAAGTATGCACATTAAATGACCAGAAACTCAATTAATGTATAAAAAAGGTCAAACAAACCCGGAATAATTCCAAAATTTAACACGACACTCATATAGTTCTATGTTGCCTCTGTAAAGAAAATCAAGGGGTGAGGGAGTCCTGGATTAGGGGGTGTCCGGATGGTCGGACTATACCTTCAGCCGGACTCCTGGGCTATGAAGATACAAGATTGAAGACTTCGTCCCGTGTCCGGAAGGGACTTTCCTTGGCGTGGAAGGCAAGCTTGGCGATACGGATATATAGATCTCCTACCATTGTAACCGACTTTGTGTAACCCTAACCCTCTCCGGTGTCTATATAAACCGGAGGGTTTTAGTCCGTAGGACGACATATAGAACAACAATCATACCATAGGCTAGCTTCTAGGGTTTAGCCTCTCCGATCTCGTGGTAGATCTACTCTTGTATTACCCATATCATCAATATTAATCAAGCAGGACGTAGGGTTTTATCTCCATCAAGAGGGCCCGAACCTGGGTAAAACTTCGTGTCCCTTGCCTCCTGTTACCATCCGGCCTAGACACACGGTTCGGGACCCCCTACCCGAGATCCGCCGGTTTTGACACCGACATTGGTGCTTTCATTGAGAGTTCCTCTGTGTCGTCGCCGTCAGGCTTGATGGCTCCTACGATCATCAATAGCGATGCAGTCCAGGGTGAGACCTTCCTCCCTGGACAGATCTTCGTCTTCGGAGGCTTCGCATTGCGGGCCAATTCACTTGGCCATCTGGAGCAGATCGAAAGCTATGCCCCTGGCCGTCAGGTCAGATTTGGAAGTTTAAACTATACGGCTGACATCCGCGGGGACTTTATCCTCGACGGATTCGAGCCACTGCCGAGCGCGCCGCACTGTCACGACGAGCATGATCTAGCTCCGCCGCCGAACAGTGCCCTGGAGGCCGCACCCGCATCGGCTTCGACCCTTAATTCAGAGCCAACTGCGACGATCAAGGATGGGTGGTTGGACGCACCTCGGGGGCTGAGATCCCAATGGCGATCGAGCCGAACACCAGCCCCGCACTCCGCAAGACTCGTGACTCCAAGGAGCCGGACTCCTCTCCGGACTCCGAACCCTCCGTGCCCCTGCCAATCGAATCCGATTGGGCGCCGATCATGGAGTTTACTGCCGCGGACATCTTTCAGCACTCGCCTTTCAGTGGTATTCTGAAGACACTAAAGTCTCTCTCTTTATCAGGAGAGCCATGGCCGGACTACGGTCAGCAAGTTTGGGATACGGATGATGAAGAAATTCAAAGCCCACCCACCACCCACTTTGTAGCCACTGTCGACGATTTAACCGACATGCTCGACTTCGACTCCGAAGACATCGACGGTATGGACACCGATGCAGGAGACGATGAAGAACCAGCGCCTATTGGGCCCTGGAAAGCCACCTCGTCGTATGACATATACATGGTGGACACCCCAAAAGAAGGAGATGGCGATGGAACAGCGGAGGATGACCCCTCCAGGAAATAGCCTAAGCGTCAGCGTCAGCGGCGCCGCTCAAAATCCCGCCAAAGCAAATACGTTGATTCCAGCACGGGAGATAATAATACTCCGGAGAGTGCCGAAGAAAACCCCCTCCAGCAAGATTCAGCACAGGAGGATGGAGAAGCCAGCCCTCATGAGAGAGCGGCAGATAGAGGGGTCGAGGACGATAATTATACGCCTCCCTCCGAAGACGAGGCAAGCCTCGACGACGACAAATTCGTCGTGCCAGAGGATCCCATCGAGCAAGAGCGTTTTCAACGCAGGCTTATGGCCACGGCAAGAAGCCTCAAGAAAAAACAGCAACAGCTTGGAGCTGATCAAGATTTGCTAGTCGACAGATGGACTGAAGTCCTTGCGGCCAAAGAGCATAAACTCGGACGCCCCTCCAAGAGCTACCCAAAGCACATGTTGCTACCCCGATTAGAGGAGGAAGCACTTAAACGTACATCACCAGCGCTTGATACGGCCGACCGGCCACCTCGTGGCCGCGACAGAGAGGCCTCTCGGCCCTCCACTCAAGCCGCACCCCATACCAAGGCACGGGAAAATGCGCCAGACCTGCGAGATATGTTGGAGGACAAGGCAAGGCAAACAAGACCGATCTACGGATCGCGTGGGCGCCCCATGACTCGAGACGGTAACCGTCACGCCGGACACAAATCCGGTAGGGCCAAACATAGTAGACAAAGCTCATTGGAGCTACGTCGTGATATAGCCCAGTATAGAGGCGCCGCACACTCACCATGCTTCACAGACGAAGTAATGGATCATCAAATCCCTGAGGGTTTCAAACCCATAAACATCGAATCATATGATGGCACAACAGATCCTGCGGTATGGATCGAGGATTATCTCCTTCATATCCACATGGCCCACGGCGATGATCTCCATGCCATCAAATACCTCCCACTCAAGCTTAAAGGACCAGCTCGGCATTGGCTTAACAGCTTGCCAGCGGGATCAATCAGTTGTTGGGAGGACCTAGAAGCCGCATTTCTCGACAATTTCCAGGGCACTTATGTGCGACCACCAGACGCCGATGACCTAAGCCATGTAATTCAGCAGCCAGAGGAATCGGCCAGGCAATTCTGGACATGGTTCCTAACAAAGAAAAATCAAATAGTCGACTGTCCGGACGCAGAGGCCCTAGCAGCCTTCAAGCACAATATCCATGACAAGTGGCTTGCCCGGCACCTTGGACAGGAAAAGCCGAAATCTATGGCAGCACTCACAACACTCATGACCCGCTTTTGCGCAGTAGAAGACAGCTGGCTTGCTCGTAGCAACAATATGACCAGGAACCCTGGTAATTCGGATACCAGGGACAGTAGTGGCAGGTCGGGTCGTAACAAGAAGAAGTGCCGCATTAACGGCGACAATGCTGAGGATACGGCAGTTAATGCCGGATTCAGAGGCTATAAATCCGGTCAGCGGAAAAAGCCATTCAAAAGAAATCCTAGGGGCCCGTCCAGTTTGGACCGAATACTCGACTGCTTGTGCCAGATACATGGCACCCCCGAAAAGCCGGCCAATCACACCAACAGGGATTGTTGGGTGTTCAAGCAGGCAGGCAAGTTAAATGCCGAAAATACCAACAAGGGGCTGCATAGCGATGACGACGAAGAGCCCCGGCCGCCGAACAATAGTGGACAGAAGGGTTTTCCCCCACAAGTGCGGACAGTGAACATGATATACGCAACCCACATCCCCAAGAGGGAGCGGAAGCGCGCGTTAAGGGACGTATACGCGGTAGAGCCAGTCGCCCCAAAGTTCAACCCATGGTCCTCCTGCCCGATCACCTTTGATCGAAGGGACCATCCCACTAGCACCCGTCATGGCGGATTCACCGCATTGGTTCTAGACCCAATTATTGACGGATTTCATCTCACTAGAGTCCTTATGGACGGCGGCAGCAGCCTGAACCTGCTTTACCAGGATACAGTGCGGAAAATGGGCATAGATCCCTCGAGGATTAAGCCCACCAAAACGACCTTTAAAGGCGTAATACCAGGTGTAGAGGCCAACTGTACAGGCTCAGTCACACTTGAAGTGGTCTTCGGATCTTCGGATAATTTCCGAAGCGAGGAGTTAATCTTTGACATAGTCCCATTCCGCAGTGGCTATCACGCACTGCTCAGGTGAACCGCATTCGCCAAGTTCAATGCGGTACCGCACTATGCATACCTTAAGCTCAAGATGCCAGGCCCTCGAGGAGTAATTACGATCAATGGAAACATCGAACGCTCTCTCCGAACGGAGGAGCACACGGCGGCCCTTGCAGCGGAAGTACAAAGCAGCCTCTCCAGGCAGTTCTCTAGTCCGGCCATTAAACGTCCGGACACTGTCAAGCGCGCCCGGAGTAACCTACAACAAGACCGCCTGGCACGTTCCGAGCAGGCGTAGCAATGCGGCCCCAACCCCAGCCCTCGCAAAAATGCAACATTAGTACTTCGCGTACATAACTACGCTCTAGAAATACCATGGGTACAGGGGGAGGGGCACCATCACGGCACGCCCGAAACACGGCTTAAACCACACCAGGGGCTGTCGATTTTTTAATTTTCTCTTACTTTCAGGACTCCACTCTTCGGAAGGCCTGTTCGGCAGTTCAATTGCCGCACAAACCATGCAAGAACCAGGGAAGCAGACAAGCCATGCCGCATTAAGGAACTCCCAGGTGGTCTCTATCATGAGTAGTATACCTGTTTCGCAAACCATTCCGCAGCCTGCCCCTGGAACGGACATGTTAAATAGTCCAACCTTTTGCTTACCGCATTATTTGTATCATTCTGCTTTGATCGCAGCCCTTTTTAATAAACAATGCATAGCTTTTGTATCTCTTTGCATTACTCTTTTTTTTACAAATATATGTTCCTTAACGACATGTTGCACCCATACACTTTGGTACGGCCAAAATACGCCAGGGGCTTTAGTACCCCTCATTATGGTGTGAGAAGTCCGAACACTTTAACAAGTGCGGCACCCCGAACTTATAGCATTATATGCATCGGCTCCGAATCATGTCTTGGGTCAATAGTTGGGTTTGCACGGCTCCTATGTTTTGGTGCCTTACGTTCCGCTGTGTCGGCTAAGGTAGCACTAGGAGAACTACTGCGATTGTGCCCCAGTTGAGCTGGGTCGAGCACCTCAGTAGAGAAAGCTAAAACTGACTGTCATGATGAAGCGAGAGCTGGTCGCTGTTCGAGAGGTTTTTCGAGTCCCTAAAGACTTATGCCGCTTAGAGCGAGGAGTCGGCTCTGTCCGTCCAAGGCGTGGATAGCGCCCCGAACTCGGTCTTCCGAATACCAGGGGCTTCGCCGAAATTTAAAATTATAGAATTCTATGGCTAAGTGAGAGTGTTCATGCATTATAGTCCGATTGCCTTGTTCGCTGTGCTGAGCGCCTCCCTCGAAGGACCCAAACATGGGAAAAAGAGCGCTCAGGTTTATCCCCGAACACCCCAGCACTAGCGGCACGGGGGCAGAAGCCGACGACTCGCCATCTCTCAGAATTGATAAACAGCCGCACAGAAGGTAATATTTTAAATTCCAGCAGCATTGCTTAGCGCATATGAACAAGTTTTCAGCGCACAGGACAAAATGAGCGAGTTTTACTCAAAAATTACATCCCTGGAACATTCATCCGCCACAAGGCGGGCACCCTTCAGAACATCCGTATAGTAATTCTCGGGCTTGCGATGCTCTTTCCCCGGCGGTGGCCCGTCCTTCACAAGCTTCTCAGCATCCAGCTTGCCCCAGTGCACCTTAGCACGGGCAAGGGCCCTACGGGCACCTTTAATGCAGACGGAGCGCTTGATGACTTCGAGCCTTGGACAGGCCCCCACCAGCCGCCGCACCAGCCTGAAACAGCTCCCAGGCAGAGCCTCTCCAGGCCATAGCCAAACTATGAGGCCCTTCATGGCCTGTTCGGCCGCCTTGTGGAGCTCGACCAGTTGCTTCAGCTGGTCGCTCAGGGGCACGGGGTGTCCGGCCTCAGCATACTGAGACCAGAACACCTTCTTTGTCGAGCTGCCCTCCTCGGCTCGATAGAATACGGCGGCATTGGACACGCTACGGGGAAGATCTGTGAACGCTCCTGGAGAGCTCCGGATTTGGGTAAGTAACAAGTAACTCATGTTTATGTGTTTGATTTGCATAAAGAATGCCTTACCTGCCGCTATCTTTTTCACCTCATCCAACTCCTCGAGGGTCTTCTGGGATTCGGCCTTGGCAGACTTGGCATTTTCAATAGCCATCGTGAGCTCGGACGCTCGTGTCTTTGAGTCAAGCTCCAAACTCTCATGTTTTTTCATGAGAGCCTGGAGCTCTTGCTGCACCTTGCCAACCTGGGCCTCATACTTCTCCCGCTTGGTGCGCTCCGTGGCCGCCCTCTTCTCGGCCTCGGACAGCGCTTTCTTAAGGGTCGCCACCTCAGACGTGGCCCCTACAATAGCCACGATAATCCTGTCATTTTTTGCAATTGCACTTTTTTATATATATTTAAACAAGGTATTTCTTTTCTTCCTTATCCTCAAGCTGCTTCTTGGCACACCCGAGCTCTTTCTCGGACTGCTCGAGGTTCTGTTTTAGCGTGTCCACTTCCGCATTCAGTGCGGCGGACGCCAGCAGAGAAGCCTGCATACGCATATTGACTCCTTTTTGTTAGACTCCTGCGAATTTTATTTGATCCTCTCTCCGTCTTTTCTTCCCGAACGCCAAACAGAGCATCAGGGGCTACTGTCTATGCGGTAATATTATTTACACATTCTTTACTTACCTCAAAGCCTGTTAAAAGGCTAGTACAAGCTTCAGTCAGTCCGCTCTTGGCGGACTGAACCTTCTGGACCACCGCACTCATAATGGTGCGGTGCTCCTCGTCGATGGAGGCGCCTTTGAGCACCTCCAACAGATTGTCCGGTGCCTCCGGTTGGACGAGGGTCACCGGCACGGTGGGCTTGCTCCTCTTGGAAGGAGGTCGCCCGCCGGACTCTGGAACCTTTGAAGGTTCCGGAGCGGTGTCCGGCCTAGAACCGGACTTGGAGCCCTGGGGTTTTTTTTCCCCTTTACTCCTGGAGTCCGGGAAGTCGCCTTGCGGCGCCTCCAGGACCACCTCCTCCTGGCTTGGAACCTGTTGGGATAACACTTCGGCGTCGTCCGTAGGGCGGGGGGAGGAAGCCGTCGGAAGCGAATTCACATCCGACGAGTCCAGTGAACCGCTCGACGACGCGTCAAGCCGGTCTTTGGGTGGGCTGCATAATCATATTCGACATAAGGGAAAGCTATGCAATAAAGGAATACTATGAATTACTCTGGTATCCAGATACTTATGATTTCGCCAGGGGCTTGGCCCTGAGCGGCCACTCCTCTCCGCCGTCGTCGGCGTCGGTGGAGTAGTCCGGAGGAAGGGTTTTTCCCTTCTTGGACCCTTTGGCCTCCCCAGTGAGGGCGGCCTTCCTTTTCTTCTCTCCCCCCGCTGGAGGGGGAGATGCCTCTTCTTCCTCCTCCTCGTCTTCACGGGAGGAATGCGCTTTGGAGCCGTCGGATGATGAACCTGACACCTCCCGACTCCGGGCACTTTTTCGAGTCCCCGTGGCCTTCTTCGTGGCCTTCTTCTCCGACACCACATAGGGTGCCGGAACCAGCAACTTCACCAAGCGGGCATCGGCTGGGTCTTCGGGCAAAGGAGCCGGACAATCGATCTGTCCGGACTTCGCCTGCCAAACCTGTCAAAGGTAAGGGAGCTTAGATCCTGCATAGAGTTAAACTATGAAAAACTAATACCCTCTAAAAGGTACAAACAACTTACCGCGCTAGCATGATGCTGCACGCTGAATCCGCGATCCTCGGTAGCGGATGCGGGAGCCTCGACGCCCTTGAAAAGCACCTTCCAGACATCTTCGTACATCGTGTCGAAGAGCCTGCTCAGAGTTCGATGCTGCGTCGGGTTGAGCTCCCACAGATTGAAGGCCCGTTGTTGACATGGGAGGATCCGGTGGATGAGCATGACCTGGACTACATTGACAAGCTTGAGCTGCTTGTCCACCAGGGTTTGGATGCAAGTTTGCAGTCCAGTCACCTCTCCTTTGCTGCCCCACGATAGGCCCGTCTCTTTCCAGGACGTGAGCCGCGTTGGGGGTCCGGACCGAAACTCGGGGGCTGCGACCCACTCAGGGTCGCGCGGCTCAGTGATGTAAAACCACCCCAATTGCCACCCCTTCAGGGTCTCCACAAAGGAGCCCTCGAGCCATAAGACGTTGGGCATCTTGCCCACCATGGTGCCTCCGCACTCCGCCTGGTTGCCGCGCACCACCTTCGGCTTGACATTGGAAGTCATGAGCCATAGGCCTAAATGGGGGAGGATGCAGAGGAAAGCCTCGCACACGACGATAAACGCCGAGATGTTGAGGATGAAATTCGGGGCCAGATCATGGAAATCTAGGCCGTAGTAGAACATGAGTCCCCGGACGAATGGGTGGATAGGGAAGCCCAGTCCGTGGAGGAAGTGGGGAAAGAACACTACCCTCTCATGGGGCCTTGGGGTGGGGAGGAGCTGCCCCTCTTCGGGAAGCCGGTACGCGATGTTGTTAGACAAGTATCCGGCCTTCCTCAGTTTTTTGATGTGTCCCTCCGTGACGGAGGAGACCATCCACTTGCCTCCCGCTCCGGACATGGCTGGAGAAGGTTGAGGTGGGGAGTGCGGACTTGGGCGCTGGAGCTCGAGTGTGCGAAAATGGATAGGCAAAGGAGGAAGAAGGCATAGGTGAAAAGGTGGATCCTTATCCCCTTATATGGGTGGATGCAACTATGTGTCCCCACCAGCCTGGTAAAACTCGCTTATCTCCAAGCGTCGTAATCAATGGCGCGGTTGGGTTACCCACGCCCGTATTGATGAGAATCCCGGAATAAGGGGACACGATCTCTGCTTTAACAAGACATGCCAAGGAAACCGCCTCACATGACGCGCTGAGGTGGGATAATAAAACGATTCGAATAAAGGCTTGGCCGTGGTGCGTCACACTACGGAATACGTCAGCAGATTAGATTTGTGTAAATATTATTCTCTCTATGCCAATATGTGGAAACTTATTTTGCAGAGCCGGACACTGTCTTTGTGTTCAAAATCTTCTATGAAGTACTTGGAGGAGGAACCCGCCTTGCAATGTCGAAGACAATCTGCGCGCCGGACTCGTCGTCATTGAAGCCTGGTTCAGGGGCTACTGAGGGAGTCCTGGATTAGGGGGTGTCCGAATGGCCGAACTATACCTTCAGCCGGACTCCTGGACTATGAAGATACAAGATTCAAGACTTCGTCCCGTGTCCGGAAGGGACTTTCCTTGGCGTGGAAGGCAAGCTTGGAGATACGGATATATAGATCTCCTACCATTGTAACCGACTTTGTGTAACCCTAACCCTCTCTGGTGTCTATATAAACCGGAGGGTTTTAGTCTGTAGGACGAGATATAGAACAACAATCATACCATAGGCTAGCTTCTAGGGTTTAGCCTCTCCGATCTCGTGGTAGATCTACTCTTGTATTACCCATATCATCAATATTAATCAAGCAGGACATAGGGTTTTACCTCCATCAAGAGGGCCCAAACCTGGGTAAAACTTCGTGCCCCTTGCCTCCTGTTACCATCCGGCCTAGACGCACAGTTCGGGACCCCCTACCCGAGATCCGCCAGTTTTGACACCGACAAGGGGGGTAGCGTATATCGTTTCGCACACAAAGGTGACACGTTCCCTCTCAGAACTAGGAGCCTTCTTGAGAGAAGCTCCGGTTTGCAAGAAGCTTATATCAAAACTTGTTCCAATTCGGCCAATTTTTTTACCACAACATGTTAGTACCATGACATGACCCCATGCCAAGTTTCATGATTTTCAGGCGTGTTTTGGATTTACAAGAATTTTAATACCAAGTTTCTCAATGTTCTCAGCCGAGCCACGATGCCCAGATGTTTGAATTTCATTCCCATTTCTTGCATGGGACCTAAAAATTCACCTGAGGACACACATGTTATTTTTAAACCAATATTGGTGCACTGGAGCATGTGCTTGTAGTTCAAAATTGAATTATGCACATTAAATGACCTGAAACTCAATCAATGTATAAAAAAGGCCAAACGAACCCGGAATAATCCCAAAATTCAGCATGACACTCATATAATTCTATGTTGCCTCTGTAAAGAAAATCAAGGGGGCACCATATATCGTTTCGCACACAAAGGTGACACGTTCCCTCTCAGAACCATGAGCCTTCTTGAGAGAAGCTTCGGTTTTGCAAGAAGCTTATACCAAAACTTGCTCCAATTTGGCCAATTTTTTACCACAGCATGTTAGTGCCATGACATGACACCATGCCAAGTTTCATGATTTCCAGGCGAGTTTTGGATTTATAGGAATTTAAAAACCAAGTTTCTCAATGTTCTCGGCTGAGTCACGACGCCTAGATGTTTGAATTTCATTCCCATTTCTTGCATGGGACCTAGAAATTCACCCAAGGACACACATGTGATTTTTCAACCAACTTTGGTGAACCGGAGCATGTGCTTGCAGTTCAAATTTGAATTATGCACATTAAATGTCCATAAACTCAATTAATGTGTAAAAAGGCCAACAAACCCAGAATAATTCCAAAATTTAACAGGGCAGTCATATAGTTCTATGTTGCCTCTGTAAATAAAATCAGGGGAGGCAGCGTATATCGGTTCGCACACAAAGGTGACACATTGCGTCTCGGAACCACAAGGCTTGTTGAGAGAATCTCTGGTTTGCAAGAAGCTTATACCAAAATTTGTCCCAATTTGGCCAAAAATTATACATACGAAAACAGGGTTTAGATTATCCTGAACATCTTGCTACCTAGACCAATGTACTGTGATTCGAATTCAACATAAAATGGATACAAATATTTGAATTGGAGATCATAGGGTACATGTAGTTCATAGTGAAATATGAATACTACTACATGCATGTTTTCTGTTATCAAGATAATATTTAAATGATGATATAACTTGACAACAATCATATTCAAATAAGGAAAATTGATTCAAATTTAGTCCATATGGTAGACTTCAATACATATGTTCATAGGGTGGAGTAAAATGTTCATATACGATGGAAGATCAAAATGTAGGACCACATCCATTATAAACCGCAAGGTCACCTAATGATATATTCGAATTCAACATTACGTGGATTCAAAAATTGAAATTCATGATCCCGGTATTTGTAATCATATAAAAAGGGACATGACTCTTTCTTGTGGTGGGAATTGATTTGTTTTTTGTTGTTGTTAAGGGAAGTGTGAATTGATTTGGTACTATACAGGGTAATCTTGTTCTCCCAATTTTTTTTGCATTTTTGTTGTAGTTTTTTCGCTGGCATTTATAGCAATATAGTAAAAGGGGACATGACTCTCTTGTGTCTTTTATGAATTGTTTTTTTTGCACACGTTAAGTTTGTTCTGCCGAACATGGAATCCGCTCCTTGTTATCCCGAAATTTTCAAGCTCGAGTATCTTTTGTCTCTTCTGCTGTGAAATTCCCACCTTTTCAACCCACGCTGCGCCTTGTTATCTTGAAATTTCGACGTGCGCGAAAACTCCCTCCTCATCTGATATTGGTCCCGCAGCCCAGACACGTGAAATGTTCCTCTACCCCTTAGCCGAAAATGCCGCCTCGACGTCGCGTGGTCAAAACCAGTGGGGGTACGTTTGTAACTTACCCTACATTTTGGACAAGTGTGTCCCTAAGCCATGGCTCCCCCTACATTCCCCTTCTCCCCCATTCACCGAGGCCGCCAAAACCCGCGAAACCCCATGCTCCTCCGTCGGCCTCCCGACCGCTGCCCAGCCGAAGACTCTTCCCCGATGACATTGTCCACCGCAACAACTCGTCGTCCCTCATCCACTGCACCGAATGAGGATCCGTCATCGATCTCGGTGTCCCGCCAGATCAGCCGCCCCATCCTCAACCTCCAAGGAGCTGCTCCGATGTTTGCCTCGTCTATCGCGCCACCTCCATCCCCACAGCGCTGTATTGACCTGCCCCACTGGAACCGCGGCACCCTCACCAATTCCTACGATGAAGCCCAGGCCTACTCGGCACCACCAAGGAGGTTCTACACTCACCGTTGTTATTTATCTTTGTTCGATCTCACGGGGCTACCGGTGCTTGATATCGAGCAACCATGGTGGGTCTCCATCGGCGGCGCCGTCGCTGGCCACTTCATCCATGACACCCATGTCGTTGCTTCCTCGGCGACGACTTCCACACCGGCACTAGCTGCTGCTGCTCCGGCTCTCACTCGCGTTGCGACTCTGCTCTTGTTGTCGGTCACGTTGCTGCACTGCTCTTGCTTTCATTCATGCTGCTACTCTGCTCTGCTATTGCTGTCGGTCGTGATGCTGCTCCGCTCTTGCTCTCATTCATGTTGCTACTCTGCTCTGCTCTTGCTCTTGCCCGCGCTGCTACTGCTGAACGACCTCCGACAGCTACAGGAGTTGATGCTTTAGCACTCACTCGCGCTGCTGCTGCACGAGTTGCTCTCTACTAGTGTGTTCCCTACTTGAGCGGCTGCTGATTTAGATCACTGCTTCTCTGCTACTGGTTCTCAAGCACCCTAAACTTCTATTGCAATGCTCTGCTACTAGTTCAATCAGTTTCGACTGTAAAGTTTAGTTCTTCAGTTTAGTTCAGAGTGAATAGTATTTACAGCATCTGTCGGAGCGGCCATGGCACGGCTGATGCATTTTACATGTAGCACTTTTTGGTGATGTATTTTACATCATCTATTGCAGATGATATTAGAGTCCCACTTCAGATTAACGTTGTCTGTCTTGTCCTGCTTCAACCTCACCATCGTACACCTCACCAGACCTGCTCCAATGACGGAACTGTCCATCACAGCGGAGCAGTACCCTCGGTGCCATCTCCAGAGGTCTCAGATCTTCCTCCCCGCCTCCGACAGTCACACCAGCATCACCATCCTCCACGTCCAACCCAATGATGTTGTAACGCCCATGATACGGATATATCTCCCACGTGTCGAGGCACGACTTAGAGGCATAACCACCTGTTCAAAACATCCTTACTGAGCTACCTCAAAATAAGCATGGATCTCATGGTAGCAACAAGTTTGCCAGGCATCAAAATATATCAGGAAAAGGACTTAGCAAAAATACTAATTGCCCGATAATAGCAACATCACGGAGCCTACTTTGTATGCTTGTGCTAGTCACCACATAGATCACAAAAATTAAGAGATTTGCACATCTGTAATGACGGCATGATGGAGCTTAAAACACATGTAGACATCATGCTCATAGGATGCACACACAAAATGCAACAAAAGTGACAGATCACCAAGTTCTGTTAAGCACCAGCAGTTAACATTTTATAGCACTCTTGCAACGATGGTAATGGCATCAATATGGATAGTAACATGCATGCAAATGGCACTAACATGAAGAGCTTAACGAGATGAACATTTCGACATATCATATGCATGAAACAGAGCTACGGTCATGGATATATAGCATGTCAAAGGTAGCATAAAAATAATGTAAGGAAAAGACTTGGAAGAATTTGGGGTCAACCTCAGATTTCCAGATCTAGGGTTCCCGGGCACGGTCGTCGAGGTTCACCAGAGATGCTCGCTGGAGATGGAGGGAGAGGCTTTCGGAGTGCTCGGGGGAGGCCGGAGAGAAGCGAGGTGGACCGGAGGAGGCGGGATCTAGCGGCCCGCGCTGGCTCCGGGTGGCGCGGCGGTGGCTCGGGAGGTGCAGGCGGCGGCGGGGCTGCAACAGCGGCGGCGCGGCGGCTAGTGCAGGGCGGCGGTGAAGCGGAGCAGCGAGGCACGAGCGCGGTGGCGAGGAGGCGATGGTGGCGGGGATCCGGTGCAGGGCGAGGAGGCGCGAGGCGGGCTGGCGGCTCGGGCCGGGCTCGGGCCCCGGCGGGCCCGTGCGAGTGGCGGCGGCGCTGAGGAGAGAGAAGGCAGCGGGGATGAGGGCACGGGTGACGTGGCACCCACTGAGTGGAGGGGAGCGGCGGCTTGGCGATGTGGCAGCTTGTAGTTGGCCGGGATGACGCATCCGGCGGACATGTCCGGCACGGACGGACTTATCCGGCGGCGCGAGGTGGAAGGAGACTAGGGTTAGACCCGTGATTTCGAGGGGAGGTGCATATTTATAGGTAGAGGGAGCTAGGAGAGTCCAAATGAGGTGCGGTTTTTGCCCACACGATCATGTTCCAACGACGGAGAGCATGGAAGGGGTTTAGATGGGTTATTGGGCTGTTTTGGAGGGGTGTTGGGCTGCAACACAAAAGAGGCTTTTGCGGTTACCCGGTTAACCGTTGGGGCATCAAACGACCTCCAAATGAAACGAAATTTGACAGGCGGTCTACCGGTGATGTACCAAGGCCACTTGACAAATCTTGGCCCATTCCGAGAACATTTTTCTCCCGATCATGAAAAGAGACAAGAGGGGTGCGCCGGGTGCATGTGGGAGTGTCGGATTGCGAAACGGACAACGGGAAAAATGATCGGATGCATGAGACGAACACAAATGCAAATGAGATGCACCTGATGACATGATACTAAATGCATGACACGAACAAAATACAAAACGAAGGAAAAACCCAACCACGAAGGGAACATCATATCACATAGCCGAAAATGGCAAGAGTCGAAGTTACAAATATGGAAAGTTACATCCGGGGTGTTACAACACTCCACCACTACAAGAGGATCTCGTCCCGAGATCTAGGACTGAAAGAACTATGGATATTCGGAACGGAGGTGATCCTCGCATTCCCAGGTGGCTTCTTGGTCAGAATGGTGTGACCACTTCACTTTCAGTAATTTGATTGACTTGTTGTGAGTATTGCGCTCGGTTTCTTCAAGAATAGCAACGAGATGCTCATGATAAGACAAATCTTCTCGGAGATCAATCTCTTTGAAGTTGATAGTGTGATCGGGGGTCTTAAAGTACTTGCGAAGCTGTGACACGTGAAACACATCGTGCAAGTTTGCGAAGTTGGACGGAAGCTCAAGTTGATAGGCGAGGTCACCTCTTTTGCCAATTATCTTGAAAGGACCCACGTATCTAGGGGCAAGCTTCCTTTTGATACCGAAGCGACAAGTGCCTTTCATTGGAGAGACGCGGAGGTAGACATGGTCTTCGATCTCGAAAGCCAAGTCACAGTGCTTGCTATCATAGTAACTCTTCTGGCGTGATTGCGTGGCTTTGATATTTTCACGGATGACTTTACACATTTCTTCAGATTCTATGATCAAGTCGTTGCCAAGAAGTTGGCATTCACCAGTCTCTGACCAATTGAGAGGAGTGCGACACTTTCTGCCATATAGAATTTTGAATGGGGCCTTGCCCGAACTCGCTTGGAAGATGTTGTTGTAGGAGAACTCGGCATATGGAAGACAATCTTCCCACTTCATACCGAAAGAGATGACACAAGCCTTGAGCATATCTTCGAGAATTTGATTTACTTGCTCGACTTGGCCACTTGTTTGAGGGTGGAAAGCCGTGCTGAAGTGAATGTTGGTGCCCATGGCCTTCTGGAAGGAGTCCCAGAACTTAGAAGTGAAAATGCTTCCGTGGTCTGAAGATATCAATTGCGGAATACCATGCAAGGATACAATTCTGGAGGTGTATAGCTCTGCCAACTGAGCTGATGTGATAGATTCTTTGATTGGAAGGAAATGAGCCACTTTTGTAAGCTTGTCAATGACAACGAAAATAGCATCATTCCCACGCTTGGACTTAGGAAATCTAGTAACGAAGTCCATTTCGATATGGTCAAACTTCCATTCTGGAATAGCAAATGGTTGGAGGAGACCAGCTGGTCGTTGGTGTTCTGCTTTCACCCTTCTACAGACATCACATTCATTCATGAATTGAGCCATCTCTTGCTTCATTCGAGTCCACCAATACGACTACTTGAGGTCATGGTACATCTTCGAACTACCAGTATGAATGGATAGAAGAGAATTGTGCGCTTCGTTCATTATGACCTTCCTTAGATCACCTCTAGGAACCACAATCCGGTCCTCGAAGAATAAAGTGTCTTTGTCATCAATGCGATAGCACTTGTATTTGGGTTGGCCCTTAGCAATACCATGTTTCACCTTCTTCACCATGGTATCAAGGAGTTGTGCCTCACGAATTTGGTCTTCGAAAGTAGGAGAGACTTGAAGGTTGGCAAGAAAACCTTGAGGAACAACTTGGAGGTTGAGTTTGCCAAAAGCTTCACAAAGATCCGGTTGGAATGGATTGAGGATTAAGCTGTTGCAGTAAGCCTTCCTGCTCAAAGCGTCTGCAATGACATTAGCCTTGCTTGGAGTATATTCAATACTTGGGTTGAACTCTTGTATCATTTCGACCCAACGAGTTTTCCTGAGGTTGAGGTTGGGTTGAGTGAAGATATACCTGGCTCTTGTACCAACTTGTAACGCCCATGATGCGGCTATATCTCCCATGTGTCAAGGCACGACATAGAGGCACATGTTCAAAACATCCTTACTGAGCTACCTCAAAATAAGCATGGATTCATGGTAGCAACAAGTTTACCAGGCATCAAAATATATCAGGAAAAGGACTTAGCAAAAATACCAAGTGTCTGATAATAGCAACATCACGGAGCCTACCTTGCATGATTGTGCTAGTCACCACATAGATCAAAAAAATACAATACTTGCACCTCTGTAGAGATGGCATGATGGACCTCAAAACACATGTAGACATCATGCTCATAGGATGCACACACAAAATGCAACAAAAATGACAAATCACCAAATTCTGTTAAGAACTAGCAGTTAACATTTTATAGCACTCTTGCAACGATGATAATTGATTCAATATGGACAGTAACATGCATGCAAATGGCACTAACATGAAGAGCTTAACAAGACGAACATTTTGACATATCATATGCATGAAACGGAGCTACGGTCATGGAGATATAGCATGTCAAAGATAGCATAAAAATAATGTAGGGAAAAGACTTGGAAGAATTCAGGGTCAACCTCAGATTTCCAGATCTTGGGTTCCCAGGCACGGTCGTCGAGGTTCACTGGAGATGCTCGCCGGAGATGGAGGGAGAGGCTGTCGGAGTGCTCGAGGGAGGCCGGAGAGGACCGAGGGGGACCGGAGGAGGCCTGATCCAGTGGCCCGTGGTGGCTCCGGGCGACGCGGCGGCAGAGCTTGGTGGCGCGGCGGCGGCTCGGGAGGTGCAGGCGGCGGCGGCGCTGCAATAGCGGTGGCGCGGCGGCTAGTTTGGGGCGACGACGAAGCGGAGCAGCGAGGCGCGAGCGCGGTGGCGAGGAGGCGACGACGGCGGGGATCCGGCGCGGGGTGAGGAGGCGCGAGGCGGGATTGGGCCGGGAGGGCCTGGCTCAGGCCCCGGCGGGCCCGCACGGGTGGCGACGACACTGAGGAGAGAGATGGCGGTGGGGATGAGGGTGTGGGTGACGTGGCACCCTCTGAGTGGAGGGGAGCGGCGGCTCGGCGACGTGGCGGCTTGTGGTTGGCCGAGATGATGCGTTCGGCGGACACGTCCGGCACGGACGGACTTGTCCGGTGGCGTGAGGTGGAAGGAGACTAGGGTTAGACTAGTGATTTCGGGGGGAGGTGCATATTTATAGGTAGAGGGAGCTAGGAGAGTCCAAATGAGGTGCGGTTTTCGCCCACACGATCGTGATCCAACGACAGAGAGCATGGAGGGGGTTTAGATAGGTTATTGGGCTGTTTTGTAGGGGTGTTGGGCTGCAACACAAAAGAGGCTTTTGCGATTACCCGGTTAACCGTTGGGGCATCAAACGGCCTCCAAATGGAATGAAATTTGACAGGCGGTCTACTGGTGATATACCAAGGCCACTTGAAAAATCTCGGCCCTTTCCGAGAACATTTTTCTCCCGCTCACGAAAAGAGACAAGAGGGGTGCGCCGGGTGCATGTGGGAGTGTCGGATTGCGAAACAGACAACGGGGAAAATGTTCAGATGCATGAGACGAACACAAATGCAAATGAGATGCACATGATGACATGATACTAAATGCATGACACGAACAAAATACAAAACAAAGGCAAAACCCAACCACAAAGGGAATATCATATCACATAGCCGAAAATGGCAAGAATCAGAGTTACAAATATGGAAAGTTACATCCGGGGTGTTACACATGTTGAGGTCAACAAGGCTATGCCAAAGAGGTTTTACACTCGTCGCATCACTTTGTTACTCTGCATTCATGTCGACCCCTTAGGGATCCTTTGTTTCAAAGTAGTTGCAAATCTAGAAATAAATGAATTGTGGTCACAAAGTTAACAGGGAGAAAACTAAATGCTCTTTGAAACCACAATTTGAATCGGTTTAGCAAGATAGCCATTATATGATACTCATGTGCACCAAATCTAAGCTTACAAAATATTTCGAGGGCATGCTTCAGCCTGTTGGAGACTGCCTACTAGAATCGCCACTAGTTCAAAGAAAAAGTGAAGTAAAGCATAGGAATTGGAAACTTTACTATGGTACTAATATTCGTGCATTTGGTTAGAAGGAATGGAGCAAAGAAAAACTGGAGGATTTTTTCCTTTGGTGTCTCTTTCAAAGAAAAAACATAGGAATTTTAATATCCACTTGGACGTCCTTTTCAAATTAATATGCATGAAGAACATGACTAATTGCATTACTGGCATAATAAGATTCTTATTTTTTTCCATTTTCATGTGGTTTGACTTTAATTTGACCATGTTTCTCCATTCCCGTGTTCTTCCAATTTATGTGAACCAAACACCCAGGTTGACAGCAATAATTTTTGCAAATGCTCTGTTTTGCACGTGCATCCCTATCCTATTCCTGTGTTTTTCCTGTCCCTGCGTTTATAGAATCCTCCAATTCTAAGGAGCCCTTACCGATTTACTTCATTTTCAGATAGGTGTCAAAGAAAACTCTGTGTGTTATGTCCTGCTCCTGCCGTGCCATCATCCACCCCACCTGAGGTGCACCATCGATGGAAGCATTCACTGCAGTAGAGATTCCCCTTGCAGACTTTCTATCGCCGCCTCAGATCATCTTCCACATTGCCGGCAGCCATGCCAACTGCATTACCATCATCAACTGAGCAGATGAACTTGAGGACTACACAGTTCTGGAAGAGAGGTCGCACTCTTCCGTGGCTGCTTACGTTATACATTGGTTATTATTACCTGCTACTTTATCGTCATGTTCACCTCTTAGACTCCGAGTCAGGTCCAAACTAATGTTCAAACTTGAGTTTGAAAATGCCCGTGGGGCACATATCGAGGCAGCAACGAATAGTATCTGTCTACTATCTGGTTCATCTGGGGTCTTCTATGTGGTTCGTGTTGGGTGGGCAACAAATAGTAGATGATACCTCGTCTATCTTTTTGAACTGAAGCTATAATCTACCTGCTATCATTAGTTTTGGATCTATCCACTCGTTTTCTACCACCAGTCTTGATTTTTACATGCACCCCTTAGGCCTTACATAATCTAACTATGTTTTTTATTATGCATGTCAGTTATTGTACACAATCGTACTAAACATGTAGAGAAAAAGAGAAGACCGTTGCATGGGAATATAATGTCATGCAGACGCCGCTCCATGGTGGGCAAAGAGGGCCCCCTCTCGCCATTCCAGAGGAAGATAGCTATTCAGAGGGGGATTCAGAGGGAGCTGACCACTCCTATTTACCCCCTGCGGTGTTTTCTCTAACCTGGCATGTTGATGTTGGTCATATCATGCATATGGCGCCTCGCATTGCTTACATTATACATCTTATATGTCATCAGCTTAGTTTAGATTTGCTTTGTGTTAATGCCACCTATTTGGTTTCTATATCATACTCCCACCATTCCTAAATATTTTTCTTTTTAGAGATTTCAACAAGTGACTACATACGGAGAAAAATGAGTGAATCTACACTCTAAAATATGTTTATATACATCCGTGTGTGGTAGTCCATTTGAAATCTCTAAAAAGACAAATATTTAGGAACGGATGGAGTATATGGGAATTATGCAATGCCATCTTCTTTAGCCAGGCATCATATACGTGAATTATGCAATGCTGTCCTGTTTAGCCAGTCATTGTATATGTAAATTGTATCGTGCCATTTTTTCATAATGTATTCCATTTGTCAACAATGTTTATACATTCATCTACTCTTCGTGTGCATCAGCCATTTGAGTCGGTCATGGGAAAATCTGGAGTGAAAACAAGGTCTTCTGAGTAGTCAGTGCTACCCTTCGATGCAGATTTCTTGCTGGTTATAGATAGCTCCTCAGACGAGGATTCAGAGACAGATTACCAGTCGTATTCCCCCCAAGGTGTATGCTCTAACTTGGCAGGGTTATATTGCTCATATCATGCATGTGGTGTCTTGCATTGCCATGCCATTTGCTTAGATTAGACAAGCTTTGTGTGAATGCCTCCTGTTTGCTTTCTATATCAGATATGTGAATTATGAAATGCCATGTTTTTCAGCCAGTTATCATATATGTGAATTATGCACAACCATGTAGCCAGGCATCATATATGTGAATTATCTCATGCCATCCTTTTTTCATTACGTATTCCATTTGTCGACAATCTGTGTATATTGAACTACTCTTCATGTGTATCAGCCATTTGAGCCGGTTATGGAAAAATCAGGAGTGAAAACAAGGTCTTCAGAGCAGGCAATGGTACCTGTTGAAGCATATATCTTGATGGTTATAGGTAGCTCCTTAGAGGAGGATTCAGAGACAGATGACCAGTCCTATATCCCACTTGAGGTGTATGCTCTAACTTGCAATGTCTATATTTCTCATATCATGCATATGGTGTCTTGCATTGCTTAGTTTAGACATCATATGCACAATATTCAATTCCATCTGCTTAGTTTAGAGATCATACATGTGAGTGCCAGCTGCTTAGTATATGAATAAATTATATCATGCCATCCTGTATACTTAGACAACATGTATGTGAATTATTTTATCCCAACCTATTTTAGGAAGACATCATATAGTTTTGTCATGTCATCCTGTTTAGATACTCACCATATGTTGAATTATGCCATTATATCATGTTAAGTTATCCATCATATATCTAAAACTGTGTCATGCTTTCCTGTTTAGTTAGCCATCATATATGTGAAATTGTGTCATGCTGTCCTATTTGGTTAGACAACATATATGTGAATTACCACATCAGTCTATCATACAATGTGTGTACGTTCAATTTGTTTTCTTGTTTATCAGCCATTTGAATTGGAGGGGTGATGGCAGTATCTAAGGGAGATAAAACTCGTTCTTCACAAAAGATGGTGCTACCCGTCAATGCAGATAGGACCATGGTTGTACTGGCCCACGAACTAGCCCCACCACACATAATCGAGACTCTTCCAGATTGTACACTTACACCATTGGACATAGAACCAGGTATGACCCATCTAACCCCAACCCCAGCGGATAGTAACCCACTTCTAGTTGGCACAACACCATGTCCACCATAGAGTACCCCCACACGAGCAGTTTGTAAAGCAACTGCAGTGTTCAGAGCATGAAGACCACTACAGCGAACCCAAACTCCATGTTTAAAGAGAAGAGCAACTATTCTCAGGTCAGATTCTGTAACTATTGTCCATACTTCTTTCCTCTTGCATCACTGTATTTACTCATACCAACTAATTTCAAATTTGAAGGATCCAATTGAAACTCAAATGGCGCAACAGGTGTTTTAAACATATTTCTTTAACTGGATCGTTGTTCTAACTTCTTGCTCTATGTTGATTTCAGTTTCAGTTGTATAAACAATTACGTTCTCATGTGATGCACATTACAAGTGTTTCCTGTGCTGTGTAGTTTCTCACACTTATATTCTGTCTATGCTGCTGTGTCTTAAAAATATATGATTTGAACTATGTCTGTATCTTGATTTGGCAACATAAACTAGAATGATATGGACAATACAGTGACCATAGTACATAGATATATGTTTGTTTCATGATGTTATCCTCTCCACCTTACTACTGAACCGGTTTACCAAAATGAGTTTAATATACTACATGCTAAACCTGTGATGTGTCTTCTTGTTTCTCTTGTAGAATGCAAAAAAAATATTGGAGAAGAGCACCCCACTATGCAATGGTAGAGAAAGTAATGCAGATAAATTTCAATATAGTGAGAAAACCCTGCCAAAGGTGATAAAAACGATCTTGTAGACAGTGAGACAACCCCAAAGTCCTGCGTTGATGTAGTGTTCGAGTTACTGGCCACTACCGCTGGCACAAGCTCTTCGAACTCGCTGCCTGAATCACTTTGGCTTCTTCAGTCTCACCTACAAGCTGAAAGGCATCAGTCAGCTATGCTACGGCAAGAAGCCGAAGGACTGAGGAAGTCCCTGCAGAATTCAGATGCATACTTTCTAGTGCAACAACAAGTGCTGGAGGATTTAAGGGCCAAACAAGTGAAAGTTAATAAGCTTGCTAAGCATCTTGCCAGCATTATGGGTACCCAGGATATTGTTTCTTGAGCTCTTCTGAATTGGTTTCAGTTTTGGACTTGTTTTGCTATAGCTTTTATTTGCACTGGTCGCCAACTTTGACAACCAGTGTATGTGATATGCTGCTTTGTTCCCTATATTTGCACTGGTGGCGAACTTTGATGCCCAGTGGATGTAATATGTGTAATAGTCGTGATAGCCTAGCGTAAGTTGCTTGCTTATTTATTTCCTTGTTGTCTTGTTTATTTGTTTGCTTGTAGTCAGTGTAGTTCTTTTTTCGCGGTTTGCTAGTGGCCGCAATAACCTATTTTTTAAAACTAGGCCACAATAACCATGGGCTACATATTTACTGTAGTGACCATGGGCCTCCTACATGTCGTAGAAACAATGGGCCTTCTATGGGCCATAGAAACTACGGGCCTTCTACGGGCCGTAGAAACAATGGGCCTTCTACGGGCCGTAGCATCAATGGGCCTTCTACGGGCCGTATGATCGATTGGCCAGACATGGGCCAATAACGAACCACATTATGGGCCGTAAACGGGCTAGATTTGGAATCGTCCGTTCATGGGCCGACCATAACGGGTCGTCGTTAATCGACCTTATTTGATGACGCTATGAAAATGGCCCAACGGGCCACAAACGGGCCGACTGTAACCACAGGCTGAATTTGGCCCACAAGCAGAAAAGGCCAGTAACGGGCCGTAAGTAACCAAATGCTGGAAATGAGCCCAAGAATAATTGGGCCCTAAGAAGGCCGAAAGATAACACGGGCTGGAAATGGCCTAATGGAATAATGGGCCATTAATGGGTACAAAGCGATACACTATTCATTACAGGCTAGTTTCACCATGGTCCGTTAATGGGCCAAGAGTTACAAAAGGGCTTCATATGGGCCAAAAGACGTCATGGGCCATACATGGGCCGAAAGTTACAATGGGCTAGAATCATATTGGACGGCCCAGATGAAGCCATTGGGCCTAATTCGAATATGCCGTAACGGGCCATGAGTTAGCGGGCTGTAAATGGGCTATATGCGAACAAGCCGTTAACAGGCTCTCCGTGGGCTGGCCCGCTACCTTTTGACCAAGTCAAACAGGCCGGCCTTTTCATTAAAATGGGCCTCTGTTGGGTCGTGCCACGTGTCGACATATCATAGGCGCCTCCGGTCCAATGAGTGGATGACATTTGTCCCAACAGGGAGCCGACTTGTGGTTCCTCTGGCCATTGAGAATTTTACATGTGGAAAATCCCCACTGGTCCGGGCTGTTAATGGGTTATAAGATCCAAAACCAGACCCGATAGCTTAACGGCGACCCGTTACGGTGGATGCCATGTGTCAGTTACCCTTAACGAAAGCACTTCAATGACGCGCCATTTATCGTCATGAAGTGGACACTTCTGTGATGATAATTTTGGTAATGTCATGGAACACTTCTATGGCAGCACAGGTATGACTATCTTGATTCTGTCATAAAATCATCATGAATGTACATGCATGACATAAAACGTGACCTATTATGAGAAACACGTATCATCATGGAAGTGTATTTTTTGTAGTGTATGCTCACTCGCTGAGCTATTCTCCTCCATCTTATAGGCAAAGTACTTGTCAGAGGTCTCATACCTCCTGACACGTGCATGAATCTGAAATACTATTTTTCAGCTCTTGGAACATCTCATATGTTCCGTGGCATTCAAAACATTTTTGAAGTCCCGGTTCTAAGCCGTAAAGCATGGCGCACTAAATTATCAAGTAGTCATCATATCGAGCTTGCAAAACATTCATAACATCTGCATCTGCTCCTGCAACAGGTTTGTCACCTAGCGGTGCATCAAGGACATAATTCTTCTATGCAGGAATGAGGATAATCCTCATATCATGGACCCAGTTTGCATCATTGCTACTATCATCTTTCAACTTAGTTTTCTCTAGGAACATATAAAAAAATAGGATCTATATCGCGAGCTATTGATCTACAACATAGGTATGCAAAACTACCAAGACTAAGTTCATGATAAATTAGTTCAATTAATCAAATTACTAATGAACTCCCACTTAAATAGACATCCCTCAAGTCATCTAAGTGATACGTGATCCAAATCAACTAACACATGTTCGATCATCACGTGAGATGGGGTAGTCATCAATGGCGAACATCTCTATGTTGATCGTATATACTATATGACTCACGTTCGGCCTTTTGGTCTTTAGTGTTCCAAGACAATGTATGTGCATGCTAGGCTTGTCAAGTTTAACCCAAGTATTCTACATGTGTAAAACTATCTTACACCCGTTGTATGTGAACGTAGAGTCTATCACACCCAATCATCACGTGGTGTCTTGAAATGACGAACTGTAGCAACGGTGCATACTCAGGGAGAACAATTTTATCTTTAAATTAAGTGAAGGGATCATCTTATAATGATATCGTCATTCTAAGCAAAATAAGATGCATAAAAGATAAACATCACATGCAATCAAAATATGTGACATGATATGGCCATCATCATCTTGTGATTTTGATCTCCATCTCCAAAGCAAGGTCATGATCTCCATCGTCACCGGCTTGACACCTTGATCTCCATCATAGCATCATTGCATCCAATTCGTCAAGCCAACTATTGCTTCTACAACTATCGCTAACGCATAGTGATAAAGTAAAGCAATTACATGGCGCTTGCACTTCATACAATAAAGAGACAACCCTAAGGCTCCTGTCGGTTGTCGATATTAAAAAACATGATCATATCATATATCAACATATATCACATCATATCTTGACCATATCACATCACAACATGCCCTGCAAAAACAAGTTAGATGTCCTCTACTTTGTTGTTGCAAGTTTTACGTGGCTGCTACGGGCTTCTAGCAAGAACCATTCTTACCTACGCATAAAACCACAATGGTGATTCATCAAGTTTGCTGTTTTAACCTTCTTCAAGGACCGACCACAGTCAAATTCAATTCAACTAAAGTAGGAGAAACAGACACCCGCTAGCCACCTTTATGCAAAACTAGTTGCATGTCAGTCGGTGGAACCGTTCTCATGTGCGTGGACATGTAAGGTTGGTCCGGGCCGCTTCATCCCACAATACCGCCAAATCAAAATAAGACGTTGGTGGTAAGCAGTATGACTATCACTTCCCAAAACTCTTTGTGTTCTACTCGTGCATATCATCTATGCATAGACTTGGCTCGGATGCCACTGTTGGGAAATGTCGCATGGAAAACAAAAAAATTATACGCACACGCAATGATCGATCCATGGAGATGCATAGCAATGAGAGGGGGAGAGTGTGTCTACTTACCCTCGTAGGCTGTAAGCGGCAGCGTTTATTCAACACGGTTGATGTAGTCGTACACCTTCGCGATCCGCCCAATCAAGTACCGAACGCATGACACCTCCGCGTTCTGCACACGTTCAGCTAGGTGTCGTCCTCGTCATTTTGATCTAGCAAGCGGGGCGAGTTCCGTTAGCATAACGGCGTGGTGACGGTGGTGGTGAAGCAATCCTACAGAGCTTCGCCTAAGCACTGCGACCATCTAGAGCGGAGGAGTAAACTAGAGGCGGAGGGGTGCCGACACACGGCGTGGAATAAGTTGTGTATTGTGTGGCACCCCTCCCCACATATATATAGGTGTGGGAAGGGAGGAGGCAGCCCTAGGGTGCCTCCAATAGGGCCGACGGCCACCCTAGGGTTTTCCTAGTGGTGCGCCCCCTTCCATATAATGCACAAGGGAGAAGGAAAGGGGGAAGGCGCCCCTTCTCTTTCCTTTCTCCCTTCTGGAGATATGGTAGGAGGAGGTGGCGCCTCCCCCTTCCATCTAATTGGGAATGGCTGCCTTAAGGGGGGCGCACCAGCCCATGTGGGCTGGTGTGTTCCCTCTACATGGCCCAATAAGGCCCAATACTCTCCCGGTGCCTCTAGAACCACTTCCGGTATTCCGATAACTTTCCGGTGCATTCCAAAACCATTTCGGAGACCAAATAGCATCGTCCTATATATATATCAATCTTTACCTCCGGACCATTCTGGAGCTCCTCATCATGTCCATGATCTCATCCGGGACTCCGAACAACATTCGGTCACCAAACCACATAACTCATATAATACCAAATCGACATTGAACGTTAAGCGTGAGGACCCTTCGGGTTCGAGACCTATGTAGACATGACCGAGACACTTCTCCGGTCAATAACCAATAGCAGAACCTGGATGCCCATATTGGCTCCTACATATTCTATGAAGATATTTATCGGTCGAACCGTTATGACAACATATGTAATTCCATTTGTCCATCGGTATGTTACTTGCCCGAGATTCGATGGGCGGTATCTTCATACCTAGTTCAATCTCGTTACCGGCAAGTCTCTTTACTCGTTCCGTAATACATCACCTTCTGACTAACTCCTTAGTCATTTGCTTGCAAGCTTATGATGTGTATTAACAAGAGGGCCCAGAGATACCTCTCCGATACTCGGAGTGACAAATCCTAATCTCTATTTATGCCAACTCAACAAACACCTTCGGAGATACCTATAGAGCATCTTTATGATCACCCAGTTACGTTGTGACGTTTGATAGCAGACAAGGTATTCCTCCGGTATCCGGGAGTTACATAATCTCATAGTAGAAGGAATAAGTATTTGACATGAAGAAAGCAATAGCAATAAACTAAACGATCAATATGCTAAGCTAATGGATGGGTCTTGTCCATCACATCATTCTCCTAATGATGTGATCCCGATATTAAATGACAACACATTTCTATGGCTAGGAAATCTTAACTATTTTTGATCAACGAGCTAGTCTAGTATAGGCTTACTAGGGACACGGTATTTATTTATGTATTCACACATGTATTTAAGTTTCCGATCAATACAATTCTAGCATGAATAATAAACCTTTATCATGAATAAGGAAATATAATATAAAATAACAATTTTATTATTGCCTCTAGGGCATATTTCCTTCAGTCACCGAGCTGAACGTGTGCAGAATGCGGAGGTGCCGTGTGTTCGGTTCTTGATCGGTTGAAGCGCGAAGAAGTTCAACTAAATCAACCGTGTAGTGAAGCGCTTCCGCTTACGGTTTACGAGGGTACGTAGAGACACTCTCCCCCTCGTTGTTATGCATCTCCATGAATAAATCATTGCGTGTGCGTAGACTGTTTTTTGTTTTTCCATGCAACGATTCCCAACATAGGCCACACGGAGTTGTCCCCTACATGGGCCAAGGGGCCTGCTCCACATCTTTTTTTCTTTGATTGGGATGCAGAGGAGAAAAAATTAGCCGTTTCTTTTGCAACCTACATTATGAGTAGGTCAACTGCAATTACATAACGCAAGATGCGTTGGGCCTCCACTGGGCCTAAAAATACTACCAACTCAATAAGTCGGCTCTTCCTACTATCATTAAATAGTACCACATGCGCCCTTAAAAGCACAACCACCAATTTCTATATGTCTTGAAGTTACCTATTATTGATCAACTCAATAAATCGGCTTGGGAATCAATAAGCGGAGGATGAGGATGAAGATGTGAGAAGAAGAGAATGAGTCCCGCTAAAGGAAGGAAGGAATATGATGTCCTATGTGGGCTAATTAATTGATCTGTAATTTAATGGCTTTCTGCATAATTAAAGGAGGCTGCACGCTACTGGGATTTAGTAAGTGATGCGTAATTAAACAGAGGTGGACGAAAGACTGCATTGATGAATGCGGAGAAACTCCCTGTCCGGCGTACTAGAGGAGCTCTCCGAAGGAGAGATGAAGGACAATAGGGCGGGACAAACGAAAAAAGTGAAAATAAGTGGACGTGTGAGAGATATAACAATGTCTTCCATTGCAAAGCACGGGCATTTGTGCTTAAATAGTAAAGTCGATAGCAAAAATAACATAGCTGAATGTTCTATGTACATGCTATTTTTTATGAAGAAATGAGAAACATGGTATTCTGAACGAAAAAAGGCAAAAATCAATGCTCCAAAAAGATTATTTCTCAAGCATTTTAGAAGTCCTATTTTGCATTTTCACCTCCAAAACCATGGATGACTACTATCAAATAGGTAGGAAATGTCAGCTAGGGGAAGGGTGCAACGAATGAATTGGTTCAGGAGCATCCATCGAGAGAATGTTTTCTGCACGAGAGCTATGCCTCGCTTATAGCGAGATGGTAGCTTCTCTCGTCTAAAAGGTTTTCTCTCTTGCGTAGGTATTAGGCCGACCTATTTCTTCTCCTTCGTCGCTCGCTCAGGTCGATCGATCTCTCGCTTTTTGTTAGCTCGATACACTGGTTCGTTCCGTTTTTCTTCCCATTTTTGTTATCTTTTGCTTTCCATTACGGTTTTCTTCGGTTTTCCATTTTCTTTGTTTTTTCATTGTTTTCTTCATTATGGTTCTTATTGATTTTCTTGTTTCATCATGATTTTCCTTCGTTTTTTTGTTTTTTCATCGGGTGTCTTTGTTTATTTCTTGGGTTTCATTGGTTTTTGTTCCTATCTTCTTTTCTTCAGTTTTTTTGTTTCTTTCTCGTTTTTTCTTGTTTCTTTGCTTCCCTTTCTATTATTGCACTAGTTTTATATGGTTTTCTTGTTGTTTTTCTTCGCCCCTCATGAATTTTCAAGGTTTTCTTCAGATTTCCGTTTTCCTTCTTACTCGAGGAATTTCTTTTGTTTCTTTCTGTTGTTTCTTCAGTTTTCACTGCTTTTCTTCTTTTTTCTTCAGCATGCATATAAACTTTTCATACACATTTATACATTTTACATATACACCATGAACATTTTTTATACATATTTAACATTTTTATACATGTTTAAAATTATTTAAATACATGATTTTTTTACATTTATGTTTTATGACTACTTTTTTCATACACATTGCACATTTTCGGTATATATCAGGAACATTTTTTAGTAAATGTTTATCATTTTTGAATTATATGATTAAGTAGTTTTATACGCCATCAACTTTTTCTAGAATTTAAGTTTTATGTTCAATGTTCTTAAGACACATTCTACATTTTTCGTATATATCAGGATTTGTTTGTACAGGTTTAACATTGTTGAAATAGATGATTAACATTTTTTTCAAATATTTGCGTTTGACGACTAATTTTTTATACACACTATACATATTCCGTATATGACTACCTTTTCAAATATATGACTAATTTTCTTTCTTTTTCTTCATTTTTCTTCGATTTTGTTTTTCTTTCTTGTTTTTCATGTTTTTTTAATTGTATTGTGTTTCTTCATTTTGCTTTGTTTTTCTTTGTCAATTCTCATAGGTTTCTTTTTTGTCAACACATGTTGACTATGTACGCATTCAACTTTTTTGTATACATCAAAAATATTTTTTATAGACACGTTTAACATTTTGAAATACATTATTAACAGTTCTTGAAAAAAAAATATGTCTATCTTTTTTCATACACATTTTACATTTTTGGTATATAACTAATATATGTTTAACATTTTTCAAATACAAGTTTAATTTTTTTAATAGATAGTCCACATTTTTTATATTCACATTTAACATTCTTTTCAAATGCTTGATTAATATTTATCAAATACATGAATAACATTATTTGGTCACATGGTCAACATTTTTTATATACACATTTGACATTTTTCAAATGCTTTTATTTTTTTCGAAATACAAGATTAACAATTTTGAACATTGGTCAACATTTTTTTCCTATACACAATTAACATTTTTCAAATGCTTAATAAGATTTTTCAAATCCTTGTTTAACATTTGTTTGAATACATTGTCAATTTTTGTCTATATACATTTAACTTTTTTAAATACTTGTTCAATATTTTTTAAATGCTTGATTAACATTTTTAAATACATTATCAAGTTTTTTACACACACGTTGTAAGCTCGTAGCTCGCTTCTTAATGAACAGAGCCAATCATTGATTTCAACTCGTTAAACTTAACGAGATTAACGAGCGAGCTAACGAGTTTCACGAGTAGCTTGTTAAGCTCGTTAGTAACAACACAACACGTATTTTCATCTTACGTGACAAACTTTTGTATCACCTCAACCCATATATTCAATCTAATCGACATATGAGGCAACAAACTATTGCATTTCTTTTTATAGTCACCATATTTCGTCTTGCAAGCCACACCTACACATTCATCATGTATATCGTAACGCATTATAACCTGTTAACGAGCGCTCATGAGCTTAACGAGCTTCAAACAAGCCGAGACGAGCAGGGTTTTCTGCTCGTTAATCTTAACGAGCTTAACGAGCCGAGCCTTAACGAGCACGAGCTTAACGACTACGAGCTTAATGAGCCGAGCAGTTCGTTAGTCCACCCCTACTCCCATGTGCCTCGATCGGCGCATGTCGCGCTTGCTTCACGTGAGAGTTCCCTACATCTCGCGTGAAGCGAGACATAGGGGTGCCCCGATCTCTGTGCTTTTTCCTCGTTCGCCACAATCTGTGATCCAACGAACCATCGGATTCCTCCACTGGCCCATGAAGCGCGTTTGAAAAATGAGTAGGCCCTATTAGCTCAACTTTTGGAGAAAAAAATATCGTTAACGAAAAACTTCTGATGCATAAAAAGTAAAAAAAACAAGGCAACTTCTAAAACAAACAAAGTTGGGTCCGATGGCAACTTCAAGCAAAAAATATAGTTTTTTTATCTAGATAAGTCCAATAAATTTACCATGGTACGAAACGCGAGATTTAAAAAAAACTTCCTTCCTCTTAATAATAAAAATGTCATCCTCCTAAAAAAATGCAATGTTATTAATAATAAAAATGCCATCCTCGTACAAAAAAACTTGAATTGTTAACATTATGAAAAAATTCATCCTCTAAAACTTTCATGTTATTAATAATAAACTGACATGTACAAAAATATATTTGACTTGTGAAAATTTTAAAAAATCTTTAAAATAAAAATGTCATGTTGTTAATAATAAACTGCATTGTACAAAAACAAACTTGACTTGTGAACGTTAGAAATAAATCTTTAAATTTTCCATGTGCAAAGTTCAAAAGTATATAATTGCCATGTTAATTCATTTTTTGAAAAACTGCCATATACCTAAGAAAAAAAATCATAATTTGCCATCTAGTAAAAAAGGGAGGGACTGAGGTTTGATCTTTGGTCTCCCAAGTAAAGGCTTGCGTCCCTAGCCAATGTGGTATGCAGTAGTGTTTTAATTAGTATAGTGTTTGCTGGCCTTTGTATTCATAGCGAACGAGTTAAGAATTTCACGTGCCTCATGCCCCTGAGCCAAGATTCCTCACGGAAGGGAGCGTGTTTGCTGGGAGAGGCTTAAATCTGACGTTGGGCAAATATCTTTTCTGTTACTATAATAAAACAAATTACTTATTAATTTTGCTATTTTTTAGATTTGATTGTTCATTTGAATGCATGTGAAACTATGTCCACCGTAGCATTTTCGATGGATGCATGTGGAACCATGTCCACCGTAGCTGGAGAACATTAAAATGGAGACGCCTGCATGCCACACCATCACAATCATATCCATATCCATAGTGTGAAATGTGCATACGCTCCCCCCCCCTCTTCTCCCTCTTACCATGACAAGCCCTTGGGAAATAACCTCCATGGGCAGAAAAAGAAAGGCATTAGACCCTCCTAGCCCAACCCTAGAAAGTCTAAGATCTTTTTTTTTATACCTGCCCTACTCCCATTTAAGGAGATAAAAATTCACATTTTTCCTAAAAGGATGGGAGGATTGGAAAAGTCCTACCGATTGTTGCTTTATCCAGGAGTAACTTGTATGGAACGGAGGAGGCGAGATGCCTCCTAGCAATGATTGATGCATATGCCTGCCTGGACCAATGTTTTTATACATATTAGGGCATCTCCAACGCCGACCCTCAAACCGCCTGCATTGTCCGGACGCATTTTTCCATCCAATGCAGTTCCCATCGGTCCATAGACCAGTCTGGACATTTATTTTCCTACAAACCTGAGGCAAATGACGGCGGCGGGGGAGGGGGCGAGGGGGTGCTCTGTGCGGGAGTCTGACCATTGCCATGTAGGACTTCGACACTCTCAAATCCCCTTCGGGTTCACTTTTCTTCCACTCTGTCCCTGCTCCCCCTTACTTTGCATCTGCACCCTCCTCGACCGCAGCCGTAGTTGCACCTCTTTGACCACCACCCATGCATTGTACACTAGTGGAAAATGGCCCATTAGCCCCGTTCCAGAGGCCCTTCAGCCCCGGTTCTGGAACCAGGACTAAAGGTTCGGGACTAAAATGAAGGAAATATGCCCTAGAGGCAATAATAAAGTTGCTATTTATATTTCCTTATATCATGATAAATGTTTGTTATTCATGCTAGAATTGTATTAACCGTAAACTTAGTACATGTGTGGATACATACACAAAACAGAGTGTCCCTAGTATATATGCCTCTACTAGACTAGCTCATTAATCAAAGATGGTTAAGTTTCCTGACCATAGACATGTGTTGTCATTTGATGAACGGGATTACATAATTAGGAGAATGATGTGATGGACTAGACTCATCCGTTAGCTTAGCACTATGATCGTTTAGTTTACTGCTATTGCTCTCTTCATGACTTATACATGTTCCTATGACTATGAGATTATGCAACTCCCGAATACCGGAGGAACACTTAGTGTGCTATCAAATGTCACAACGTAACTGGGTGATTATAAAGATGCTCTACAGGTGTCTCCAATGGTGTTTGTGGAGTTGGCATAGATCAAGATTAGGATTTGTCACTTCGATTGTTGGAGGGGTTTCTCTGGGCCCTCTCGGTAATGCACATCACTATAAGCCTTGGAAGCAATGTGACTAATGAGTTAGTTGCGGGATGACGCATTACAGAACGAGTAAAGTGACTTGCCGGTGACGAGATTGAACTAGGTATGATGATACTGATGATCAATCTCGGGCAAGTAACATACCGATGACAATGGGAACAACGTATGTTTTTGTGCGGTTTGACCGATAAAGATCTTCGTAGAATATGTAGGAACCAATATGAGCATATAGGTTCCCCTTTTTGTTATTGATCGGATATGTGTCTTCGTCATGTCTACATAGTTCTCGAACCTATAGGGTCCGCATGCTTAACGTTCGATGATGATATGTATTATGAGTTATGTGATTTGATGTACCGAAGGTTGTTCGGAGTCCCGGATGAGATCACAAACATGACAAGGAGTCTCAAAATGGTCGATACATAAAGATTCATATATTGGAAGGCTACATTCAGACACTGAAATGGTTCGGGTCATTTCGGATAAGTTTCGGAGTACCGGGGGTTACCGGACCCTCCCCCCCCGGGAAGTTATTGGGCCTCATGGGCCTAATGGTGGAAGAGAGGAGGTAGGCCAAGGTGTGGCGCCCCCCCCCTAGCCCAAACCGAATTGGACTAGGGCTAGGGGGGCCGCCCCCTTTCCTTCTCTTCTTCCTCTCCTTCCTTCTTCTCCTACTAGGACTAGGAAAGGGGGAAACCTACTCCTACTAGGAGTAGGATTCCCCCCCCCTTGGGCGCGCCCCTTGTGGCCGGCCCTCCTCCTACCCTCCTTTATATATGGGGAGGGGGCACCCCATAGACACACAAGTTGACTTTTAGCCGTGTGTGGTGCCACCCCCTCCACAGTTTTACACCTCGGTCATATTGTCGTAGTGCTTAGGCGAAGCCCTGTGTCAGTAACTTCGTCACCACCGTCGACATGCCATCATGCTGGCGGAACTCACCCTCGGCCTCAGCTAGATCAAGAGTACAAGGGACGTCACCAAGCTGAACATGTGCCGATTGCGGAGGTGCCATGCGTTCGCTACTTGATCGGTGGGATCGTGAAGACGTTCAACTACATCAACCACATTACTAAACGCTTCCGCTTTCGGTCTACGAGGCTACATAGACACACTCTCCCCTATCGTTTCTATGCATCGCCTGGATAGATCTTGTGTGATCGTAGGAAAAAAATTTGAAATACTGCATTCCCCAACAGTGGTATCCGAGCCAGGTCTATGCATAGATGTTATATGCACGAGTAGAACACAAAGAGTTGTGGGCGACAATAGTCATACTACTTACCAACATGTCATACTTTGATTCGGCGGTATTGTTGGACGAAGCGGCCCAGACCGACATTACATGACCGCGTTCATGAGACTGGTTCTACCGATGTGCTTCGCACACAGGTGGCTTGTGGGTGTCTGTTTCTCCAACTTTAGTTGAATCGAGTGTGACTATGCCCAGTCCTTGTTGAAGGTTAAAACAGGACACTTGACGAAAAATCATTGTGTTTTTTGATGCGTAGGTAAGAACGGTTATTGCTAAGCCCATAACAGCCACGTAAAACTTGCAACAACAAAGTAGAGGACGTCTAACTTGTTTTTGTGGGGCATGTTGTGATGTGATATGGTCAAGACGTGATGATATAAATTGTTGTATGAGATGATCATGTTTTGTAACAGTTATCAGCAACTGGCAGGAGCCATATGGTTGTCGCTTTACTGTATGAAATGCAATCGCCATGTAATTGATTTAATTTATCACTAAGCTGTAGCGATAGTCGTAGAAGCAATAGTTGGTGAGACGACAATGATGCTATGATGGAGATCAACGTGTCAAGCCGGTGACGATGGTGATCATGACGGTGCTTTGGAGATGGAGATCAAAGGCACAAGATGATGATGGCCATATCATATCACTTATTTTGATTGCATGTGATGTTTATCTTTTATGCATCTTATTTTGCTTAGTACGACGGTAGTATTATAAGATGATCTCTCACTAAATTTCAAGGTATAAGTGTTCTCCCTGAGTATGCACCGTTGCTACAGTTCATCGTGCCGAGACACCACGTGATGATCGGGTGTGATAAGCTCTACGTTCACATACAACGAGTGCAAGCCAGTTTTGCACAAGCACAATACTCAGGTTAAACTTGACGAGCCTAGCATATGCAGATATGGCCTTAGAACACTGAAACCAAAAGGTCGAGCATGAATCATATAGTAGATATGATCAACATAGTGATGTTCACCATTGAAAACTTCTCCATCTCACGTGATGGTCGAACATGGTTTAGTTGATATGGATCACGTGATCATTTAGATGACTAGAGGGATGTCTATCTAAGTGGGAGTTCTTAAGTAATATGATTAATTGAACTTTAATTTATCATGAACTTAGTTTTGATAGTGTTTGCATATCTATGTTGTAGATCAATAGCTCGTGTTGTAGTTCCCCTATGTTTTTGATATGTTCCTAGAGAAAACTAAGTTGAAAGATGATAGTAGCAATGATGCGGACTGGGTCCATGATCTGAGGATTATCCTCGTTGCTGCACAGAAGAATTATGTCCTTGATGCACTGCTAGGTGACAGACCTGTTGCAGGAGCAGATGCAGACGTTATGAACGTTTGACAAGCTCAGAATGATGACTACTTGATAGTTTAGTGAACCATGCTTTACGGCTTAGAACCGGGACTTCAAAAATGCTTTGAACGCCATAGAGCATATAAGATGTTCCAAGAGTTGAAATTGGTATTTCAGACCCATGCCCATGTCAAGAGGTATGAGACCTCTGACAAGTACTTTGCCTACAAGATGGAGGAGAATAGCTCAGCTAGTGAGCATGTGCTCAGAATGTCTGGGTACTACAATCACTTGAATCAAGTGGGAGTTAATATTCCAGATAAGATAGTGATTGACAGAGTTCTCTAGTCACTATCACCAAGTTACTAGAACATTGTGATGAACTATAAGATGCAAGGGATAACAAAAACGATCCCAAGCTCTTTGCGATACTGAAATCGGCGAAGGTAGAAACCAAGAAAAAGCATCAAGTGTTGATGGTTGACAAGACCACTAGTTTCAAGTAAAAGGACAAGGGAAAGAAAAGGGAACTTCAAGAAGAATGGCAAGCGAAGTTTCCACTTTCGTGAAGAAGCCCAAAGCTAAACCTAAGCCTGAAACTGAGTGCTACTACTTCAAAGGGAATGGTCACTAGAAGCAGAACTACCCCAAATTCTTTACAGATAAGAAGGATGGCAAAGTGAACAGAAGTATATTTGATATACATGTTATTAATGTGTACTTTACTAGTGTTCATAGTAACCCCAGGGTATTTGATAACGGTTCAGTTGCTAACATTAGTAACTAGAAACAGGAGTTACAAAATGAACATCGACTAGTTGAGGGCGAAGTGACGACGTGTGTTGGAAGAGATTCCAAGGTTGACAAGATCACCATCGCTCACTCCCTCTACCTTCGAGATTAGTGTTGGACCAAAATAAATGTTATTTGGTGTTTGCGTTGAGCATGAATATGATTGGATCATGTTTATTGCGACACGATTATTCATTTAAGTCAGAGAATAATTGTTGTTATATTTACATGAATAAAACCTTCTATGGTCATACACCCAATGTAATTGGTTTATTGAATCTCGATCGTAGTGATACACATATTCATAATATTGATGCCAAAAGATGCCAAGTTGATCATGATATTGCAACATATTTGTAGCACTGTCGTTTAGGTAATATTGGTGTAAAGCACATGAAGAAACTCCATACGGATGGATTTTTGGAATCACTTGATTATGAATCATTTGATGCTTGCGAACCATGCCTCATGGGGAAGATGACTAAGACTCCGTTCTCCGGAACAATGGAGCGAGCCACTGACTTATTGGAAATAGTACATACTGATGTATGCGGTCCGATGAGTGTTAAGGCTCGTGGCGGGTATCGTTATTTTTTGACCTTCACAGATGATTTGAGTAGATATGGGTATATCTACTTAATGAAACATAAGTCTGAAACATTTGAAAAGTTCAAAGAATTTCAGAGTGAAGTGGAAAATCATCGTAACAAGAAAATAAAGTTTCTACGATCTGATCGCGGAGGCGAATATTTGAGTTATGAGTTTGACCTTCATTTGAAACAATGTGGAATAGTTTCGCAACTCAGGCCGCCTGGAACACCACAGCGTAATGGTGTGTCCGAACATCGTAACCATATTTTATTAGATATGGTGCGGTCTATGATGTCTCTTACCGATTTACCACTATCATTTTGGGGTTATGCATTAGAGATAGCTACATTCACGTTAAATACGACACCATCTAAATCTGTTCAGACAACACCATATGAACTGTGGTTTAGCAACCTAAGTTTTCATTCTTAAAGTTTGGGGTTGCGATGCTTATGTGAAAAAGTTTCAAACTGATAAGCTTGAACCCAAATCGGAGAAATGCGTCTTCATTGGATACCCAAAAGAAAATTGTTGGGTACACCTTCTATCACAGATCCGAAGGCAAGATATTTGTTGCTAATAATGGATCCTTTCTAGAGAAGGAGTTTCTCTTGAAGGAAGTGAGTGGGAGGAAAGTAGACTTGATGAGGTAATTGTACCTTCTCCCGAATTGGAAAGTAGTTCATCACATAAATCAGTTCTAGTGATTCCTACACAAATTAGTGAGGAAGCTAATGATGATGATCATGAAACTTCAGATCAACTTACTACCAAACCTCATAGGTCAACCAGAGTACGGTCCACACCAGAGTAGTACAGTAACCCTGTTCTGGAAGTCATGTTACTAGACCATGACGAACCTACGACCTCTAAGGAAGCGATGATGAGCCCATATTCCGTGAAATGGCTTGAGGCCATGAAATCTGAGATGGGATCCATGTATGAGAACAAAGTTGGACTTTGATTGACTTGCCCGATGATCGGTAAGCCATTGAGAATAAATGGATCTTCAAGAGGAAGACGGATGCTGATAGTAGTGTTACTATTTGCAAAGCTCGAATTGTTGCAAAAAGGTTTTCTACAAGTTCAAGGTGTTGACTACGATAAGATTTTCTCACTCATAGCGATGCTTAAGTCTGTCCGAATCATGTTAGCAATTGCCACATTTTATGAAATCTGGCAAATGGATGTCAAAACTACATTCCTTAATGGATTTTGTAAAGAAGAGTTGTATATGATGCAACAAGAAGATTTTGACAATCCTGAAGGTGCTAACAAAGTGTGCAAGCTCCAGCGATCCATCTATGGATTGGTGCAAGCATCTCGGAGTTGGAATATATGCTTTAATGAGTTGATCAAAGCATGTAGTTTTATACAGACTTGCGGTAAAGCCTGCATTTACAAGAAAGTGAGTGGGAGCACTACAACCTTTCTGATAAGTATATGTGAATGACATATTGTTGGTCGGAAATGATGTAGAATTTTTTGGAAAGCATAAGCGAGTGTTTGAAAGGAGTTTTTCAAAGAAAGACCTTAGTGAAGCTGCTTACATATTGAGCATCAAGATCTATAGATATAGTTCAAGATGCTTGATAAGTTTTTTCAATGAGTACATAACTTGACAAGTTTTTGAATTAGTTCAAAATGGAACAGTCAAAGAAGGAGTTCTTGCCTGTTACAAGGTGTGAAGTTGAGTAAAGACTCAAAACCCGACCATGGCAAAAAATTGAAAGAGAATGAAAAGTCATTCCCTATCCTGAGTCATAGGTTCTATTGATAGGTGCTATGTACCAGACCTATTGTGTACCTCACCATGAGTTTGGCAAGAGGGTACAATAGTGATCGAGGAGAGGATCACTGGATAACAGTAAAAATTATCCTTAGTGGAATAAGGACTTGTTTCTCGGTTATGGAGGTGACAAAAAGTTCGTCGTGAAGGGTTACGTCGATGCAAGCTTTGACACTGATCCGGATGACTCTAAGTCTCAATCTGGATATATATTGAAAGTGGGAGCAATTAGCTATAGTAGCTCCATGCAGGGCATTGTAGATGTAGAAAATTTGCAAAATACATACGGCTCTGAATGTGGCAGACCCGTTGACTAAACTTCTCTCACAAGCAAAACTTGATCACACCTTAGTACTCTTTGGGTGTTAATCACATTGCGATTTGAACTAGATTGTTGACTCTAGTAAACCCTTTGGGTATTAGTCACATGGAGATGTGAACAAATCACATAAAGATGTGAACTATTGGTGTTAAATCACATGACGATGCGAACGAGATTATTGACTCTAGTGCAAGTGGGAGACTGAAGGAAATATGCCCTGGAGGCAATAATAAAGTTGTTATTTATATTTCCTTATATCATGATAAATGTTTATTATTCATGCTAGAATTGTATTAACCGGAAACTTAGTACATGTGTGGATACATAGATAAAACAGAGTGTCCCTAGTATGCCTCTACTAGACTAGCTCGTTAATCAAAGATGGTTAAGTTTCCTGGCCATAGACATGTGTTGTCACTTGATGAATGGGGTCACATCATTAGGAGAATGATGTGATGGACTAGACCCATCCGTTAGCTTAGCACTATGATCATTTAGTTTATTGCTATTGCTCTCTTCATGACTTATACATGTTCCTATGACTATGAGATTATGCAACTCCCGAATACCGGAGGAACAGTTAGTGTGATATCAAATGTCACAACGTAACTGGGTGATTATAAAGATGCTCTATAGGTGTCTCCGATGGTGTTTGTGGAGTTGGCATAGATCAAGATTAGGATTTGTCACTTCGATTGTTGGAGGGGTATCTCTGGGCCCTCTCGGTAATGCACATCACTATAAGCCTTGGAAGCAATGTGACTATTGAGTTAGTTGCGGGAAGATGCATTACAGAATGTGTAAAGAGACTTGCCGGTGACGATATTGAACTAGGTATGATGATACCGATGATCAATCTCGGGCAAGTAGCATGCCGATGACAATGGGAACAACATATGTTTTTGTGCGGTTTGACCGATAAAGATCTTCGTAGAATATGTAGGAACCAATATGAGCATATAGGTTCCGCCTTTTGTTATTGATCGGATATGTGTCTTCATCATGTCTACATAGTTCTCGAACCTATAGGGTCCGCATGCTTAACGTTCGATGATGATATGTATTATGAGTTATGTGATTTGATGTACCGAAGGTTGTTCGGACTCCCGGATGAGATCACAAACATGACGAGGAGTCTCAAAATGGTCGAGACATAAAGATTCATATATTGGAAGGCTACATTCGGACACCGGAATGGTTCGGGTCCTTTCGGATAAGTCTCAGAGTACCGGGGGTTACCGGAACCCCCCCGGGTAGTTATTGGGCCTCATGGGCCTAATGGTGGAAGAGAGGAGGCATGCCAAGGTGTGGCGCACCCCCTAGCCCAAACCGAATTGGACTAGGGCTAGGGGGCCGGGCCCCCTTTCCTTTTCTTCTTCCTCTCCTTCCTTCTTCTCCTACTAGGACTAGGAAAGGGGGAAACCTACTCCTACTAGGAGTTGGATTCCCCCCTTGGGCGCGCCCCTTGTGGCCGGCCCCCCTCCTCCTCCCCTCCTTTATATACGGGGTGGCAGGCACCCCATAGACACACAAGTTGATCTTTAGCCGTGTGCGGTGCCCCCCTCCATAGTTTTACACCTCGGTCATATTGTCATAGTGCTTAGGCGAAGCCCTGCGTCAGTAACTTCATCATCACCGTCGACATGCCGTTGTGCTGACGAAACTCACCCTCGGCCTCAGCTGGATCAAGAGTACGAGGGACGTCACCGAGATGAACATGTGCAGATCGCGGAGGTGCCGTTCGTTCGTTACTTGATCAGTTGGATCGTGAAGACGTTCGACTACATCAACCGTGTTAGTAAACGCTTCCGCTTTTGGTCTATGAGGGTATGTAGACACAGTCTCCCCTCTCGTTGCTATGCATCTCCTAGATAGATCTTGTGTGATCGTAGGAATTTTTTCGAAATACTACGTTCCCCAACATAAACCTTTAGTCATGGTTCGCTTATGAACCGGGACAGAAGGCGCACCACATGGCCGCTGCGGGGCACCCAGGCAGGAGGACCTTTGGTCCTGCTTGGTAACACCGGACCAAAAGGCGTCCACACGTCAGCATCTGGCAGGAGCTGGGTGAGGGAGTCCTGGATTAAGGGTCCTCGGACGACCGGACTATGTAACATGGGCCGGACTAATGGGCTACGAAGATACAAGACAGAAGACTTCCTCCCGTGTCCGGATGGGACTCTCCTTTGCGTGGATGGAAAGCTTGGCATTCGGATATGTAGATTCCTTCCTTTGTAAACCGACTCCGTACAACCCTAGGCCCCTTCGTGTCTATATAAACCTAAGGGTTTAGTCCATAGAGGTAATCACAACCATACATGCTAGACTTCTAGGGTTTAGCCACAACGATCTCGTGGTAGATCAACTCTTGTAATCCTCATACTCATTAATATCAATCAAGCAGGACGTAGGGTATTACGTCCATCAAGAGGGCCCGAACATGGGTAAAACATCATGTCCCCTGCCTCCTGTTACCATCGACCTTAGACTCACAGTTCGGGACCCTGAAAGTGCAACTATCTCTAGGTGGTTTTGGTAATTCATAACAACATATAGCTCATTGAGCTAATGCTATTCCAAGATGATTATTTCAGGAAAGCTCAATGATTGGCATGGCATGGATGTGAAAGTGGAACCCTCAAAATGCTAAGGACAAAGGATTGGCTCAAGCTCAAAAGCTCAAGACTCTTCATTTTATATTAGAGTGATCCAAGATCACATTGAGTCTTTAGGAAAAGCCAATACTATCAAGGAGGGATGAGGTGTTGCTTAATGAGCCTCTTGCTTCATGTGCTTAGTGATATGCTCCAAAACCCTCAACTACTTTCCCATATCCACATATGACCTAAACCCTAAGACAAACTCGGTCCTACCGATTCTTCCTATCCGGCGCCATCGAGTTTCACTTGTCATAAGCCACTGCCAAACCCTAGCAATTCGGTTCTACCGATAGGGATCTCGGTCTCACCGAGATGGGATTGCAAACTCTCTGTTTCCCTTTCGTAACTTTTCGGTCTCACCGAAAGAGCGAATCAGTCCCACCGAGATTGCAATGTAAATTCAGTGTTTCCCCTTTGTAACTTTTCGGTCTCACCGAAAGAGCAAATCGGTCCCACCGAGTTTGCCTGACCAACTCTCTGGTTAGCTAATTACCAAATTCGGTCTCACCGAGATTACGTTATGCCCAAACCCTAACCATATCGGTCCTACCGAGTTGCATGTCAGTCCCACCGAAAATCTCTAACAGTCACTAGGTTTACATTTTCTGTCCGACCGAGTTTGTTGATTCGGTCCCACCGAGATTGGAAAACTGTGTGTAACGGTTGGATTTTGTGTGGAGGCTATATATACCCCTCCACCTCCTCTTCATTCGAAGAGAGAGCCATCAGAACACATACACCATTCCAACTCATATGTTCTGAGAGAGAACCACCTACTCATGTGTTGAGACCAAGATATTCCATTCCTACCATATGAATCTTGATCTCTAGCCTCTCCAAGTTGCTTTCCACTCAAATCTTCTTTCCAAAAAATCCAAATCCTATGAGAGAGAGTTGAGTGTTGGGGAGACTATCATTTGAAGCACAAGAGCAAGGAGTTCATTACCTACACACCATTTGTTACTTCTTGGAGAGTGGTGTCTCCTAGATTGGCTAGGTGTCACTTGGGAGCCTCCGACAAGATTGTGGAGTTGAACCAAGGAGTTTGTAAGGGCAAGGAGATCGCCTACTTCGTGAAGATCTACCGCTAGTGAGGCAAGTCCTGTGTGGGCGATGGCCATGGTGGGATAGACAAGGTTGCTTCTTCGTGGACCCTTCGTGGGTGGAGCCCTGTGTGGACTCGCACAACCGTTACCCTTTATGGGTGGAGCCCTGTGTGGACCCTCGCAACCGTTACCCTTTGTGGGTTGAAGTCTCCATCAACGTGGATGTAGGATAGCACCACCTATCCGAACCACGGGAAAAACATCCGTGTCTCCAATTGCGTTTGAATTCTCCAAACCCTTCCCTTTACATTCTTGCAAGTTGCATGCTTTACTTTCCGCTGCCAATATACTCTTTGCATGCTTGCTTGAATTGTGTGATGATTGCTTGACTCGTCCTAAAAGAGCTAAAATCTGCCAAGAACTAAAATTGGGAAAAGGTTAAGTTTTTATTTGGTCAAGTAGTCTAATCACCCCCTCTAGACATACTTTCGATCCTACAGACCCCCTACCCAAGATCCGCCGGTTTTGACACCGACATTGGTGCTTTCTTTGAGAGTTCCACTATGACATCGATGTTAGGGTTGATGGCTCTCCTCGTTATCAAAGACAGTATCACCTCCCAAGGAGCTCTGGCCTCAGGCCAAACCCTCCGGCTGGGCGGCTTTACCATGGCCGCCCGTTCGGCCGTTAAGCCGACGATGACTTCTCGGGTCATCGAAAATCGCCTCCATGCTGACTCCAAATACTCCAGACGGATGGATCCGGCGGAGTGGTCATCTTTAAACGAACTCCTGGATCGCATCGCCGCCATGGGGGTCGCTACTGACTATGATCAGATTGGGGTTAAACCCGATCAGAGAGAAATCAAATCTCCGCCGATCACCCATCAGATAGAGGTCATAGAAGAGCAAAACAATAATTCTCCCCCTATGCTGAAGATGAACTATGTTCGGATTTCTGAGCTCGAAGAGCCAGATACCTGTCTGCGGAACGACACTCCAAGCCCTCCATATCCGGAATCGGGCGTGGGGCCCGGAAAATCACCGGACATCCCGAAACCCGAACTAACAAGCTCGGAAGCTTCTCAAACTCCGGACTCCAAATTGGGTCAGGGTTTGGATGTAAAGCCACCCACCCACCACATGCAATATTCAACAAGAAAGTCCGGTCATCCGGACATATGCGACCTCACGTGCATACGACAACAGTCTTAGGAAACCGTCCATCACTTTTGGGCCAGGTTCCTACTTGTCAAAGACAAGATTAAAGATTGTCGCGATGAGGATGCGGTTTCCCTATTCTACAATAATTGCACGGACGAAGGAATCCTCAACGGCATCAACCACCGTCGCGTATTACACTTCGTGGACTTGGCAACCATAGTACAAAAGTACTGCGCAATGGAAAGCACCTGGAAAACTCACACAACTCGCTGGGAGCCACCGGTCTCCACCCAACCCCTTGGGCGAGCAAAACAGATGCACCCTGCGGGGCACCCGAACCCGTAGTAAAGAAAACTAAACCCATTACGGGATGTGAAACCGTTCTGGAGGGATGGCTCGATAGGCCATGCAAAATACACACGACACCGGATACCGTACCAACCCACAGCCTTAGAGCATGTTGGATACTCTGGCAAGTGGCCAAAAGCGGCGAGGACATCCTCACCAAAAACACTGCGGAGCAATCCCCCGGAATACGACGACCACAGAGTATTGGCAGTCTTCGAGACATTCGCTTCAAACAATCGGCACAAGAGGGCACTCCGCGACCTCACCAAAGTCTGCCAAGTCGAAACAATAAATCCTTGGAACGACACGGCCATAACTTTCAACGCTAGTGACAAACTAAAAATCCGGTCAGTCCGGGCACCAGCCGCCTTGGTCCTCAACTGTAGGATCGAAAGTATGTCTAGAGGGGGGTGATTAGACTACTTGACCAATTAAAAACTTAACCTTTTCCCAATTTTAGTTCTTGGCAGATTTTAGCTATTTTAGGACAAGTCAAGCAATCATTACACAATTCAAGCAAGCATGCAAATAGTATATTGGCAGCGGAAAGTAAAGCATGCAACTTGCAAGAATGTAAAGGGAAGGGTTTGGAGAATTCAAACGCAATTGGAGACACAGATGTTTTTCCCGTGGTTCGGATAGGTGGTGCTATCCTACATCCACGTTGATGGAGACTTCAACCCACAAAGGGTAACGGTTGCGAGAGTCCACGGGGCTCCACCCACAAAGGGTAACGGTTGCGCGAGTCCACACAGGGCTCCACCCACGAAGGGTCCACGAAGAAGCAACCACCCACAAAGGGTCCACGAAGAAGCAACCTTGTCTATCCCACCATGGCCATCGCCCACGAAGGACTTGCCTCACTAGCGGTAGATCTTCATGAAGTACGCGATCTCCCTGCCCTTACAAACTCCTTGGTTCAACTCCACAATCTTGTCGAAGGCTCCCAAGTGACACCTAGCCAATCTAGGACACACCACTCTCCAAGAAGTAACAAATGGTGTGTGTAATGAACTCCTTGCTCTTGTGCTTCAAATAATAGTCTCCCCAACACTCACTCTCTCTCATAGGATTTGGATTGTGGAAAGAAGATTTGAGTGAAAGCAACTTGGAGAGGCTAGAGATCAAGATTCATATGGTAGGAATGGAATATCCTTGGTCTCAACACATGAGTAGGTGGTTCTCTCTCAGGAACATATGAGTTGGAATGGTGTATGTGTTCTGATGGCTCTCTCTTCGAATGAAGAGGAGGTGGAGGGGTATATATAGCCTCCACACAAAATCCAACCGTTACACACAGTTTTCCAATCTCGGTGGGACCGAATCAACAAACTCGGTCGGACCGAAAATGTAAACCTAGTGACCGTTAGAGATTTTCGGTGGGACTGACATGCAACTCGGTAGGACCGATATGGTTAGGGTTTGGGCATAACGTAATCTCGGTGAGACCGATTACACAAACTCGGTGAGACCGATTTTGGTAATTAGCTAACCAGAGAGTTGGTCAGGCAAACTCGGTGGGACCGATTTGCTCTTTCGGTGAGACCGAGAAGTTACAAAAAGGAAACAGTGAGTTTACATTGCAATCTCGGTGGGACCGATTTCGCTCTTTCGGTGAGACCGAAAAGTTACGAAGGGGAAACAGAGAGTTTGCAATCCCATCTCGGTGAGACCGAGATCCCTATCGGTAGAACCGAATTGCTAGGGTTTGGCAGTGGCTAATGACAAGTGAAACTCGATGGCGCCGGATAGGAAGAATCAGTAGGACCGAGTTTGGCTTAGGGTTTAGGTCATATGTGGATATGGGAAAGTAGTTGAGGGTTTTGGAGCATATCACTAAGCACATGAAGCAAGAGGCTCATTATGCAACACCTATCCCTCCTTGATAGTATTGGCTTTTCCTAAAGACTCAATGTGATCTTGGATCACTAAAATATAAAATGAAGAGTCTTGAGCTTTTGAGCTTGAGCCAATCCTTTTTCCTTAGCATTTTGAGGGTTCCACTTTCACATCCATGCCATGCCAATCATTGAGCTTTCCTGAAATAATCATCTTGGAATAGCATTAGCTCAATGAGCTATATGTTGTTATGAATTACCAAAACCACCTAGAGATAGTTGCACTTTCAATCTCCCCCTTTTTGGTAATTGATGACAACATATAGATCAAAGCTTCGACAAATGATAATAAGCATGAAATATATCGTCGCTTTGAGAAGTATGTGATAAGTAAGAGCTCCCCCTAAGTTTGTGCATATTTAAAATTTGCTTTGGACTGCAAATGCACAAGGAGTTAGAGTCATGGGTTACTCTTCCATGTCACATACATCTTGGTGGAGCGCTTAAAATGAGAAGAATGAAATACATGCACTCACCACCAAGAATAGTGAATGATCACGTAAGATAGATAAGATAATAGCATTAAGCAAGCATTATGTGTAGCTTATGATCAAACACATGATCATCAATGTCTCACAAGCAATGACATAGTATCTCAAGCACTCAAAAGCAAACAAGTTTGAAAAACCACCAAATAAAGAAAGAGAGAAAAGCAACACTCTCTCTCTCGAAGCCTATGATCTATACATTTTTCTCCCCCTTTGGCAACAAGTTACCAAAAAGTTCCTAGAAAATGCATAGTACTAGATCGACCCTCAGGCTTGATCTTCTGGTGGTGGTGGAGTCCGGATCACTCCAAGGACGAAGGCTTCTGTAGATGCTGAAGTAGACGCTGGAGTTGGAGCTGAAGTAGTTGCTGGAGCTGGTGGAACTGAGGCTGTAGCTGGTGCTGAGGTGGTGGCTCTTGTGTCAGCAACTGGCACGGCAGACGACCTCGGACCTCGTGGCACTCTGGCAAAGGCATGAGTGGTAGTCCTGCCTCTCCTCTCCTGCATATCATCTTGGAGCTGCTCCACTGCAGTCTGAATCTCCGTTACCTTGACATCCAAGTCATAGAACTTTTGTTCCATGATTCTCTCTAGGCTTGCCTGGTTTTGAGTTAGGGTGGCTAGTCCTTGCTCAATCCGCAGGGTGGATGCAATCAGGTAACCAAGCTGCTCTTGTTTGGTCTTCAAGAAATACTCAGATGCCTCCTCTTGAGTTGGCATCTTGGCAGCTTTCTCCTTCCTTGCCTTCTCCTTATTTGCGTATGCTTGGGCAGATGATGGCTCGTTCTCAGTCATGACAACTTGATTGTCCTCAAAATTTGGATGGATGGGCAGGTGTTCCTTGTCCAATAAATATATGCCCGTGCCCATCTTGGAGTTAATGAGCTCCTGGATCTGAGGGGCATATCCGCAACTCCTCGTCTGATCTGCTGCAGTCCTTTTGATAGTTTCCACTATGAGGCTCATCACCTTGAACTTCTGAGGCACATCAAATACATGTAGCAAGTTGATAGCATGGCCTCTGATCATCTTGTGATCTCCAGACTTGGGCAATAAGGTGTGCCTCAAGATCCAATTGATAGTTGGCAGCCCTGACTGAAGGTAATGCACAGACCCAAATTTGAAGGTGTCAAGAGCTTCATTGGGAATTTCCTTGTACATATTGGACATAGAGTTATGGTCCATCTTCTTCTTGGCATATATGTCCAAGTCATCATCATGCTCCTCTGGGGCATTAATGATCTGTGCCCACTCAGCAACTATGGATTGGTACCTTGTACCCTCAGACATCCATGTGATCCTCCCATCTGAATAAAAATGTGCTGTGGAGTAGAATTGCATTATAAGCTCCTCATTCCACTTTGTGAGCTTCTTCCCAACAAAGTCTGCTACTCCACAAGCTATGAAGTTGTCTTGCACTCCAGGATAGTGCTCCTCATTGTCCTTGATGTACTGCCAGTCAACCCATCTCATATCACAGACTATTGGCTTCTTATCAAGCAGCACTGTCTCATAGAAGTCCTGCTGTTCCTTAGTGTGGAACCTGTAGTCAACAACAGTCCTCCTTCTTGAAGCATACAGGTCTGCTTCTCTCCACTTCCTCAGCCCTGTTTCTCTCCTGAGCTTCATGTCCTCAGCCACAGGATGAGCATCATTGTCGTCTGGGATCTTGGGCTTGAGCTTTCTCAGAACTTGCTCTTCATCCTCTTCTTCAGCAACAGTCTCAGGCACTGGGGCCTTGTTCTTCTCAGCTGCAGGAATGCTCCTTGTATTCCTCTTTGGTTTTGGCTTGGAGGCAGCTTTGGGCTTAGATGCAGTAGCCCCTGCTCTTATGGCATCACCCATCAGCTTGGGTGCCTTAGGTGCTGGTGCAGCTACCTCTTCTTCCTCTTCCTCTTCCATGATGGAAGCCTTTCCTAGCACTCTGGCTACGGTCTTCTTGACCCTTTCTTTTCTTTTCTTTCCCTCAGCAGCAACTGGCTCTTTGGGTGCAGGCTTCTCAGTTGAAGCTCTTGCCTTTGACATGGGCTGCATGCCTGCTGGCCTTTTGATTTTCAGCCCTGGCTTTGTGCCTTGAGCTGGCTCAACTCTCTTTGATGTGGCCTCTTCCTCTGCCACATAATCTTCATCTTCGGAATCAGAAGTTCTCTTCTTCCTCTTTCTGGTGGCAGCTTTTGGCAAGTTGCTAGGGGTGCTCCTGCTGCCCTCATCTGAAGAGCTGGAGGGACTAGTGCCCTCACTCATGTGCACCTGCTGCTCTGACATGTTCTGGCTGTCACTTTGATCAGACATGCTGCAAGCTCTGACTGCTGACCCTGTGAACAGTTTAGAGATGAGGTAGAGTGGATGAGCATCACAAAATGCAGAGATTTTTGCAAAAGAATGATCCAAAAACTTAGTTTTAGTTTCCCACTGAAATCATCTCGGATCTACCGATTTTCAAACTCGGTGATACCGAAGCAGTTTTGGAACCTAAACTAGTGAACTCGGTAGGACCGAGTCACAGTTCGGTGGCACTGAGACTGCTAGGGTTTCACAGAGTTCCAAAATCGGTCACACCGATAAGTAATTCTCGGTCAGACCGAGTCTCACTTGTGCAATGGCATAAGCCAAATCGGTGGGACCGAGTTTTTCAACTCGGTGGGTCCGAGATAATTTCGGCGGAAACCTAACCCTAAATTTTTTGAATCAAAGCTAATCTACGGGCGCATTGACTGGATAGGAGTGTTTCAATCGTGGTAAGAATCATGATGATCACAATGTGCTGAGAATTGGATTGGAGAATAGCACAAAGGTCGAGTCCATACCCTAGTTCGGCGGAGACTCGCTACGGCGGCAACGGCGGGGCAGAATTCCCGTTGACGGCGACGGAGACCAGCGACTGGAGGCGGCTGGCGGCGAGAAGACGATCCGGAGACCACGTTGGCAGAGCAGGCTATCACGCGGGCGAAGGGGTGCGGAGAAATTTCCAAATTTTGCCCGTGACTATATATAGCCCGACCCTGTCGGTGTGACCGAGTGGAACAACTCGGTGGCACCGAGATTCATAACTGCATGCAGTTACTGAAACTCGGTGTGACCGAAATGTTCAAATCGGTTGCACCGAGATCGAAAACCTAGATCAACTTAATGATCTCGGTAGGACCGAAAGTGGGGTATCGGTCAGACCGAGAATCATAAAGAGGTTTTGGAAGTTTAAGTCTATGACGAATCGGGGACTCCGAGCGCTCCTCACACAGAGTGGTTCGAATCTGACTTGATCAAATTTTGTGATGCAGCATGAATAGAGTTTGAGACGAGAAAAGCATAGATAGCTAGAGGAGGTACTTAGGCATTCTTGTCCATCCACTTGGCAAAAGAAAATAAAACCAAACAATCGAAACAACAAGTGGATGTCCTCGAATGAGTAAAATATGCAACCAGCATGCTCACACAATAAGATGGCAAATGAAATATGTGGCAAGGCATGCACAACCAATTCTAGCATCTATCAAGCAATTTGCGATGACAAGGTCATCTATATATGAGTATATTGACTTAGGAGTCATGTGAGACACTTGATCATAGGTCATACTCATCGTTTAAGCTCAAGTGGGGTTACCACTTTTACATAAAGCATTGTTGTGTTCACATCTTTAGAGTTGCTTTAGCTCAAGTCTTAGAGTAAAGCTCCCCCTAGATGTGATATCCCCCCTAAGAGGGATGTACTAACCTTGGGTTTTGTCGATGATGAATTCATGTAGATGTTGAAGATGTGGATGCTCAATGTTGATGTAGATCACTTGGAGCTATCCATTTGAGTGAATTGCACTTTCAATACCTACATGGGTTAGTCCCACAAGGAACAAACAAGGATATCCATAGACATAGAGTGATGCACACAAAAGATAATGTCCATGAGAACTTTTAGGTTACCTTGTCCCTTGTCTTACCAACAAGAGGGTTTGTGACTCCTTGAACTAGTGCAAGATGTGGAAGTTGATTGCACTTGTTCTTGCCAAAATGATAAGAGTGAAGTATGTTGGCGGAGTCACCCTCAAGAACTCTCTCGTTCTTCTTCTTTTGGATCCACATCATCTTGATGGGAATCCTTGGAGTTGTAGTCGTACTTGATGAAGTGGAACTTGAAGTAGTCTTGGGAATCCACTTGACTAAGGTCTTAGGAGCTTCTTCAAATGCGTCAATTTCCTCTTGAAGCTTGTCCTTGCCTTTTTGCTTGTAGTCTTGTGGTGGAAGATCATCTTGAGCTTGTGTCCCCTTGAAAGAAGTATCATACTTCTCTTGTTGAGGAACAAACTTTGTCTTGGGGTATTGATCTTCTTCCCACTCAACTCCATTGGCATTGAACTTTCGTTCAAAACCAACACCTTTATTCTTCCGGTGCATTCCTTGCTTGCGCACAATTTCCTCGAATTGCTTGCTCCCGGCAAGGCTTTTGTACACTCCTTTCTCTATAATTCCCTTCAATAAGCTATTTTCTTGCTCAAGTGTAACTTGGCTAAGAGAATCATTAGTGGAATCAAGAGAACTACTAGAAGCAACAATATTAGATTTAGCATGATCATTGTTACTGCTAGAGGAAGAATCTTTCTTGTTCTTGTTACTAGACTTGACTTGAGGCATGTAAGTGGATAAGAGTAAATGCTTGGCAATGTAAGAAGAGCTTTGCTTGCGGAGATCATCATTGATTGCTTTTAAGAACTCATGCTCTTGCTCAAGATTGAGCTTTTCAAAGCGTAATTTCTCATGAGCTCTTAAAAGTTCTCGATGATCTTCGAAGATAGTTTCATGAGCTAACTTAAGAGTGTTTAGTTCTTTAGTTAGAGCCTCAATCTTCTCCTTATCATTGTCATTCATTTTATCTTGATTAGCATGTTTAATTGATGTTTCATCATAGTATTCATCACTAGAGTTGTCAACAAGCAAATCATGACCTAACAAGTCATCTTCATCACTATTGAAATCAACATACTCGGGGTGTGTTACCTTAGGACCTTTGGCCATGAAGCATCTTCCAATTCCTTCATTTGGTGAGTCAAATATGTCGTAGGAGTTGGTTGACACAAGTGCTAGACCGGCAACACCTTCATCTTGAGTATCTTCGGAGTCGGAGTGATAACTTCTCTCGGAGTGGCTGTCGGAGTCAGCGCCGGATACCCATTCACCAACATGAGCTTGATGTCTTCGTCTTGTGTAGATCCTTGATGATTTTTCCTTCCTTTCCGAATCCTTGCTTCTCCGTGAGTATCTTCGTTCATAATGATCATCTCTACTCCTTCTCTCTCTTGGTGGTGATTCTTTGCTTCTTCTTTTTGGAGAATCTTCTCTTCTCTTGTAGGGAGCCGTACACTCATTGGAATAGTGTCTGGGTCTTCCACAATTGTAGCAGTTTCGCTCTCGACTAGAAGATCTTTTGTCATTGTAGGACCTTAACTTGAAGCTTCTATCTTTGCTTCTACTCTTGTAGAACTTGTTGAAGTTCTTCACCATTAAGCTCAATTCTTCATTGAAGTCTTGTTTCTCACTTGATGATGTAGGGGCTTCACATGAGGCTTTATAGGCACCACTTGATTTGTTGTGAAGTTCCTCTTTATCCTTAAGTGACATCTCATGAGCAACAATTCTTCCAATCACCTCCGTTGGCTTGAGATCTTTGTAATTGGGCATCATTTGGATCAATGTGCACACGGTATCATATTTTCCATCCAAGGCTCTTAGAATCTTTTTGATGATGAATCTGTCGGTCATCTCTTCACTTCCTAAGCCGGCAATCTCATTTGTGATGAGAGCAAGCCTAGAGTACATTTCAGCGACACCTTCACCATCCTTCATCTTGAACTTGTCAAGTTGGCTTTGAAGCACATCCAACTTGGATTCCTTGACGGAGTTGGTACCTTCGTGCATATCAATCAAAGTGTCCCAAATTTCCTTCGCATTCTCAAGACGGCTGATTTTGTTGAATTCTTCGGGGCACAATCCGTTGAAGAGAATATCACAAGCTTGAGCATTGTATTGCAAAATCTTCAACTCATCCGCGGTAGCTTCACGGTTTGGTTCTCTCCCATCAAAGAAGTCACCTTGCAAACCAACACACACAATAGCCCAAACGGCGGGGTTATGTCCAAGAATATGCATTTTCATTTTATGCTTCCAACTAGCAAAATTAGTACCATCAAAGTAGGGACCTCTATGGTGGTAATTTCCCTCGCTAGACGCCATACTCTCATAGGTTGTGAAACCAAGGCTATGACCACCAAAAGCTATGGAGATCAAGGCAAATGGAGACCAAATCTCTGATACCACTTGTAGGATCGAAAGTATGTCTAGAGGGGGGTGATTAGACTACTTGACCAATTAAAAACTTAACCTTTTCCCAATTTTAGTTCGTGGCAGATTTTAGCTATTTTAGGACAAGTCAAGCAATCATTACACAATTCAAGCAAGCATGCAAAGAGTATATTGGCAGCGGAAAGTAAAGCATGCAACTTGCAAGAATGTAAATGGAAGGGTTTGGAGAATTCAAACGCAATTGGAGACACGGATGTTTTTCCCGTGGTTCGGATAGGTGGTGCTATCCTACATCCACGTTGATGGAGACTTCAACCCACAAAGGGTAACGGTTGCGAGATTCCACACAGGGCTCCACCCACAAAGGGTAACGGTTGCGCGAGTCCACATAGGGCTCCACCCACGAAGGGTCCACGAAGAAGCAACCACCCACAAAGGGTCCACGAAGAAGCAACCTTGTCTATCCCACCATGGCCATCGCCCACACAGGACTTGCCTCACTAGCGGTAGATCTTCACGAAGTAGGCGATCTCCTTGCCCTTACAAACTCCTTGCTTCAACTCCACAATCTTGTCGGAGGCTCCCAAGTGACACCTAGCCAATCTAGGAGACACCACTCTCCAAGAAGTAACAAATAGTGTGTAGGTAATGAACTCCTTGCTCTTGTGCTTCAAGTGATAGTCTCCCCAACAATCAACTCTCTCTCATAGGATTTGGATTTTGTGGAAAGAAGATTTGAGTGGAAAGCAACTTGGAGAGGCTAGAGATCAAGATTCATATGGTAGGAATGGAATATCTTGGTCTCAACACATGAGTAGGTGGTTCTCTCTTAGAACATACGAGTTGGAATGATGTATGTGTTCTGATGGCTCTCTCTTCAAATGAGGAGGAGGTGGAGGGGTATATATAGCCTCCACACAAAATCCAACCGTTACACACAGTTTTCCAATCTCGGTGGGACCGAATCAACAAACTCGGTCGGACCGAAAATGTAAACCTAGTGACCGTTAGAGATTTTCGGTGGGACTGACATGCAACTCGGTAGGACCGATATGGTTAGGGTTTGGGCATAACGTAATCTCGGTGAGACCGATTACACAAACTCGGTGAGACCGAATTTGGTAATTAGCTAACCAGAGAGTTGGTCAGGCAAACTCGGTGGGACCGATTTGCTCTTTCGGTGAGACCGAAAAGTTACAAAGGGGAAACACTGAATTTACATTGCAATCTCGGTGGGACCGATTCGCTCTTTCGGTGAGACCGAAAAGTTACGAAGGGGAAACAGAGAGTTTGCAATCCCATCTCGGTGAGACCGAGATCCCTATCGGTAGAACCGAATTGCTAGGGTTTGGCAGTGGCTAATGACAAGTGAAACTCGATGGCGCCGGATAGGAAGAATCGGTAGGACCGAGTTTGGCTTAGGGTTTAGGTCATATGTGGATATGGGAAAGTAGTTGAGGGTTTTGGAGCATATCACTAAGCACATGAAGCAAGAGGCTCATTATGCAACACCTCATCCCTCCTTGATAGTATTGGCTTTTCCTAAAGACTCAATGTGATCTTGGATCACTAAAATATAAAATGAAGAGTCTTGAGCTTTTGAGCTTGAGCCAATCCTTTTTCCTTAGCATTTTGAGGGTTCCACTTTCACATCCATGCCATGCCAATCATTGAGCTTTCCTGAAATAATCATCTTGGAATAGCATTAGCTCAATGAGCTATATGTTGTTATGAATTACCAAAACCACCTAGGGATAGTTGCACTTTCATCAACCCAATTATGGATGGCTTTCGGCTCACCAAACTGCTCATGGATGGTGGCAGCGGACTAAACCTCATCTACGAGGGCACACTGCATAAAATGGAAATAGACAGGAGCCGCATCGAGCATAGTAATACGACCTTCCGAGGGATCATTCCCAGCCGGGAGGCGCGATGCGCGGGGAAAATTACACTCGATGTGGTATTCGGCACACCGGAGAACGATCGGTCCGAAGAGATAACCTTCCAAGTGGCCCCTTTCAATAGTGGATATCATGCCCTGTTGGGGAGAGATGCATTCACACGCTTTCGAGATATACCTCATTATGGGTATATGAAGCTCAAGATGCCTGGGCCCAATGGTATTATCACTCTTACTATTGATCGGGACATAGCCCTCCTCACCAAAAACAAAACAACATCCCTAGCCCTCGAGGCACTATCTGAGGCCCTCGTGGCCGAGGAGTTAACCGCACTACGCTCTACGGCAGATAGGGACGACATAATCCTTGATAAACGTCCCAAATCCACCTCCTTCAAACCAGCAGAAAAAATAATCAAATTTCAAGTCCACCCGACGTACCCCAAGAAGATAGCTTCCATCGAGGCACAGCTGGACCCAACGGTTGACGCCGCACTATGAACGTTCTTGCGCGAGAACTGGGACATATTCGCCTGGCACCCTTCTGATATGCCAGGAATCCCACGCAGGCTGGCCGAACACAGCCTCAATATATTGAAGGGATATAAGCCGGTCAAGCAAATACTGCGGTGCTCTTCTGAACCTAAACGACAAGCTATGGGGGAGGAGCTAGCCAAGTTAATCGAGGCTAGATTCATTATAGAAATAAAACACCCAGACTGGCTAGCAAACCTAGTGATGGTTCCAAAGAAGGACAAATCCTAGCGCATGTGCGTTGATTTCAAAGACCTCAATAAGGCTTTCCCTAAGGATCCCTTCCCCCTCCCCCGTATTGATGCTACTGCAGGACACGACTCACTGTGTTTCCTCGACGCATACTCCGGATAGCATCAAAACAAAATAAACTAGTCTGATCAAGCCGCAACGACATTCATCACCCCATACGGGCCTTTCTTCTTTAACACTATGCCATTTGGGCTCAAAAATGCCAGCGCCACCTACCAACGCATGATTCAAACATGCCTGGAGAAGCAAATCGGCAAGACAGTGGAAGCATATGTGGATGACGTCATCATCAAGACTAAGCACGTCGAGTCGTTAATAGACGACCCGCGTCTCACATTCGACAACCTCCGGACATATGACATCAAGCTCAATCTGAAAAAGTGTGTTTTCGGCGTTCCCGCTGAAAAGCTGCTAGGCTTCATAGTTTCCAATAGAGGAATTGAGGCAAATCCAGCCAAAATCCGAGCTTTGTCACAATTGGCTACACCAACCGACCTTAAACAGGTCCAAAAACTAGCCGGATGCATGGCAGCTTTAAGCCGCTTTATCTCCAGACTAGGAGAAAAAGCACTGCCACTTTATCGCCTTCTCCGACGTACCAACCACTTCGAATGGACTTAAGCGGCAACGGCCGGACTGGAGGAAATAAAGGCCCTTTTAGCGAGCAACCCAATCCTGGCCGCGCCAAACGTCTGCGAACCGATGTTATTATACATCTCTGCAACACACCAGGTGGTGAGCGCAGTGCTCGTCGTTGAGCGAAAGGAGGACGGACACAAATTCCCACTTCAGAAACCGATATACTACGTATCCCCTGTACACACCATGCAAATCCTGGTACCCTCATTTCCAAAAGATAGCATACACGGTCTTCATGGCATCCTGGAAGCTACGACACTACTTCGAAGAGTGTTCGATCACGATGGCTTCCGAAGTACCACTCAATGATATGATAAATAACTGCGACGCTACAGGTCGGATTGCCAAGTGGGCTATCGAGCTCCTACCATTCGACTGAACATAAAAACCACGCCGAGCCATTAAATCCCAAGTATTGGCTGACTTCGTCGCCGAATGGACAAAGGTCAAACTCCCTAAAGAGTACGGTACATATTCCAACTGGGTCATGCACTTTGATGGCTCTAAAATGCTGGCCGGCTTAGGAGCGCGCGTCGTCTTGACGTCCCCCACTGGAGACATAGTCCAGTATGTACTCCAGATATTATACACAGACTCCAACAACGCAGCTGAATACGAGGCCCTATTGCACGGTCTTCGGATGCCTGCCTCCATGGGCATACAATGCCTGGAGGTGCGTGGGGATTCAAATCTCGCGATATCCCAAATAAACGGAGACTTCGATGCCAAAGATCCAAAGATGGAGGCCTATCGTAATGCCATACTCAAAATACCAGCTCGGTTCGAGGGACTCGAGTTTCATCATGTGGCTCGAGAAAGTAATCAAGCGGCGGATGTCCTTGCTCGCATGGGCGCCAAGCGTGACCCCATCCCGCCTAACATCTTTCTGGAAAGACTCTTCAAGCCATCCGTGGTGTGGCAGGATGAGAGCAGCAACGCCAGTCTGGATCCGATCATACCCCTAGATTCCGAACACAATACCAATATCATCGGGGGCTCAGCCACCGAGACAACACCATCGGCCCATCTAATAATGGCAGTAATTACCCCGTGGACCAAACCCTTCTTGGCCTACCTTAATAGGCAAGAGCTCCCTGAGGACCAGAATGAGGCTCGTTGCATTGTTCGACACTCGAAAAGCCTACAAGGTCCATGATGGAGAGATCTACAAGAAAAGTGCTACCGGAGTCCTTCAAAGATGTATCTCCGAAGAAGAGGGATGACAGCTCCTGGCCGAAATCCATGCTGGTCTCGGCGGTCACCACGCCGCGGCTCAGGCCCTTGTAAGTAAGGCCTTCCGTACAGGTTTCTTTTGGTGGACGACCCGAGCAGACGCACATGACCTGGTCCAACGTTGTGTCGGATGCCAGCTCTTCGCCAATCAAAGCCATATGCTGCTTACTGCTTTACAAACAATCCCCATTACTTGGCCTTTTGCGGTCTGGGGGCCTGATATGGTAGGACCCCTTAAAGGAGGAAGCCATAAGAAAAAATCTGCTAGTCATGGTAGATAAATTCACCAAATGGATAGAGGCCAAACCAGTGAAATGGCCGAAGCTGGACCGGTGATAGACTTTATATCGAGTGTTGTGCACCGTTATGGTGTCCCACACAACATCATCACCGATAACGACTCCAATTTCACATCCGATGAAGTGAAATCCTGGTGTGCTAAATTGGGCATTAAGCTTGATTACGCCTCGGTCTATCATCCACAAACAAATAGTCAAGTCGAACGAGCTAATGGTCTTATTATGAGCGGCATTAAGCCTAGACTAGTGCGGTCGTTGAAAGAATCAGACAAGCACTAGGTTGAGGAGCTAGACTCCGTGCTCTGGGGGCTGTGGACCACGCCAAATCGCACTACTGGATACACACCATTCTTCATGGTGTACGACGTAGAGGCCGTTTTGCCCTGCGACATCATTCATGACTCACCTTGAGTGCGCATGTACGAAGAGAGAGAAGCCGAGTTGGATCGGCAAGACAGTCTAGATTCCTTGGAGGAGGAGCGCGACGTTGCAAAGGCCTGTTCTGCATTCTATCAACAACAGGCTCGCAGATATCAAAGCAGAGAGGTGCGGGCCAAGACTTGTAATGTTGGTGAACTTGTTCTACGCTTGCCAGAAAAGAAAAAGGACAAGCTCAAGCCCAAGTGGGAGGGTCCCTTCATCATTGATGAAGTTCTCACTGGAGGAGCGTACCGCCTGCGTGATGCATCGAACAATCGCCTAGAGCGGAACACGTGGAATGCGGCCAGGCTCCAAAGATTCTACGCCTAGAGCTGAACTCTTTGTTTGTTTTGATCTCCATTTGTCTTCATTTTTTTCCCTCCAGTTAACCTTTTTGTCTAGCTCTTTAGCTCTTGTGCGGCCAGACCACACACCTATGATGTGCACATCCTTAAATGTATACACTCATAATACCTGGGGGCTTCTTTTACAGAAGCTTATTGTTATTTTCCAAGCATCAAGCTCAAACTCATATGTGTCCTCTTCCGCATATGTACCTTTTCTTCGCCATTATATGCATCATTATGACTTAAGTTTTTGCCAAGCTAGGTTGCTTGGCTCCCGTGCTTATGCACTACGTTCCGGTTTGTTCGGCTAGGGCATAAAGGGAGCACCTCTGCGATTGTTATAGCCGGGTCATCCGGACTTGTACCTCAGACTGGGTGAAGCCGAAAGCTAGCATTCTTAAGGGAATATTTGACCGGCAGACTAAAGACGTTATACCCTGTTTACATCATGAACCCCCAGATGATACGTATACTACGATTTTTCGATCACAGTTTGGACATGCATACTAACACATGTTCACCCAGGGAAAGGAACCCTTAACGGAACTATTCTCCCTGGAAGATGTTTCTTACAATCAACATGTAATATAACATAGCTAGCCAGATACAACTTGTCTGTTCAAGCAACTGTGACACCTACGCCTGGTTTCTATGCATACCCCGGTCTATATTACCATTACAGTATTCGGAAACACTCCAAGCCTTCGGGTCAAGAGGTCGAAGTGAAAAGGTCTGCCATGACAATCATTTTACAATCTGGCTAGGGACAAATTTGTCAATTGTTGTACATAGTCACTTGGACTCAAAAACTTCTTCCTCTATGCCATCTAATAGGTTATCTAGCTTACAATCCTGTTGGGAATACTTGGCGGCTATCTTTACTTGGTCATATACCAGACTAACTAGAACTTCTTTTCCATCTGACCCCCGAGGTCCAACTCGGGCCATATGATTCGGATCAAGCTTGGTGTACTGTGTTTTTACCATGGCCCAGGCCTCTCGCGCACCTTCTCGGCAGGCCGATATCTTCCATAATAGGAAGCGCCGCCGAGCTCCTTGGAATAGCTTCACAAGCTCCTCCATACTTCCTGGAGGAGAGGCGGATGGCCACAAAGCTTTGACAATGCTCCGCATTGCTTGCCAAGATCACTCGTGCAGTTGGGACAGCTCTTGCAGAAGGTCGCCTTGAGAGCCAGACATTTCCTCTTCGGGATGGCCAGTCAGCATACCTGCAGACATAAATCTGTCAGATCATTTCTTCGCTGAATTACATAAAGGCAAGGTCAAAAACATACTGAATATGCCGCCTCGTAACCTCCTATTCTCCTTGACTGCGTCAGCAAGCTGGGCTCGTACATCTTTTAGCTCTTCGCCCATCAGGATGTTGGAATCCTGCAGCTTGTTCTTATTGTCCCTGACCCGCGTTAGCACACGTTCGCCCGTTGCATGTTGCCTTTTGGCCTCCTGTTCACCAGCCTGGGTGATTTTCAGTTTCTCTCTCAGTTGCTCTATTGATCCTGTCAACGGAAACACAACAGTATTAATATTACTGGTATATGATCATAATTTTTTTGATGGGGGGAAACATTACCAGGCGGGTCCTCCTTGGGTTTCTCCAATTCGGCGGTAGCCATAGCTAGCCAGGTCTGACACTTTTCCATCTCTTGAGACAACATGCTATTCTTCTCCGCGAGTGCCTGATTATACAATGATCCTTAAATCAGTTGTATCAACTGCTTCAAGTCTCGGGGGCTACTGGTATATGATTACCAAATCTGTACTTACATGCATATCTTTTAAATGTTGGTCGGTGGCTCTGGCAATCCCATCCCGAGTAGCTCGAATGTATGCATCGGCCGAGCTGAAGGCATTGAATGCCTCTTTTGAAAAGCCAGGGTCACAGAGAGCAGCCCTCCAGCGCCGATGATTCATGGCACTCTCCACTTCAGAGTTTGTGACGGACATATCATCCGAATCCTCTGCGGAAGGACAATCCGGCGACACTCCCGTGTCAACCCCCGTATTTAGGGCAGGGTCTAGAATCTGACTAGTGGAGGCGCGACCGGCAGGATCCCCGGACATAGTCCGGCGAACACTCTTCCTGATAAAAATGCAACGAATAATGTCACTGTTCGATGTGACAACCAGGAGGCATATTTAAAAAAGAAAGCCATACCTCTTTGATGAAGGTTCGGCTGTGTTATCGTCCGCCTTCCTCTTCGACGACTTGTTCGGCGCGGGCGTCGCGTTCTTACGAAGCGCCTCTGGTGTAGCATGGCGCGCCAAGCGCCTCCCCTTTGAAGCACGAGATAGTGCGGTGGGTGAGGTATAGTGAGGAAGCTCTTTCGGGGGAGATGTCTCCTGATTACTTACATGTGAGGCAGGAATGAGGCTGGGATAGTCAGCCACGATTGGCACTATTGTGCCATCATAGCTCGCCTAGTAGAATACTCCCTCCTGAAGCTCTACGAATATGTCCGGATCCTCTTCATATCCGGGGTTAAGGTCCCGATTATGGTTCTCCGGCTGTGGAGCGGGGCTATAGATCCCCGCTGTAACCTTCCGCCATTCCTGTTACAAATGGAAGGGTTAATGCCAATTAAGCATGACTCAGGGAGAGGATTGAGTAGAGTGATGGGATTAAAACTCACCCAGCTAGGAGGATTGTATATAGAAAATCCTTCCCAGAGCATAAGACGAATGAACTCCTCTTTCTCCCCTTTATACAGATCGGCCAGTATTGCGGCCAAAGCGGTAAGGGAATCCGGACCCTTTCGTCCACAGTGCAAGCCGTCATATTCCCCATTGTAGTACCACATGGGAAGCCCCCTGAATTGGAGCGACTGAACACCTCGCACTATGGAAGTGGCCATTACCTCGATTATTGATAATCCGGACTGGGCGAGTGTCCTTATCTTGCCAATTAATTGTTGGACTTCCGCACTATCTTCCTCCTCGAGGCTCCGAGGGCGCCAGCTGTGGTGTTTCTTCAATGGAGCACTGGTAAATTTGGCAAGGCCCATTCAGACTGGGTCAGGGAGAGCGACTTCCTCAATATAGAACCACTCCGAGGGCCACTCTTCGGACGCCTTCTTCGGCATGCCGAATAAGTATCCGGTCCCAGTTATGCGTCATATTTCGGTGCCGCCCACCTCGAATATAGATCCCTTTTGGGAGTGAGGGATGAGGCAGAACAGTTTCCTCCATAGCTCAAAATGGGCCTCGCTACCCAGGAATAGCTCGCAAAGAGCGACGTAGACCGCGATGTGCAGAATGGAACCCGGCGCGAGATTGTGCAGTTGGAGGCCATAGTACTCCAGAAGACCTCAGAGGAAGGGGTGGATTGGAAACCTGATGCCTCTTATTAAGAAGGATGTAAAGCACACTTGCTCCCCCTGGCTGGATTGGGGAAATTTTCTGCCAGGGCTTCGCCCGTAAAAGAGGTAAATCCTACTCGAACAGGGGCTAGATCCGCGGGGGGGGGGGGGGGGAGAAATCCCTGTGTTTAAAGCCTAGCCAACTGATCGTGGGATACGGAACATCTCTCCCAATCGCCTTTTTCGAAGCCATGGGGGCGGGAGGAAGAACTGGGAACGCTAGCCATGCTGGAATGGTTTCTCTTGGCAAGCTCTAAGGATTTTCCGCTCGATGTGGAATGGGATCTGAGATCCAGTCCCTTTAAATAGACACCCTTCTTACATGGCCAGGGTGGTATGTGCAAAAAATACTCTGACCTTTCGTGTTTGCTTGACACGTGGAAGCCGAAGCGGTGGAGGCGCAGAAGCCAATGGGTACGACATTAAATGGAAAGCCGAGTATGACTCTTCGGATCAAACGCTTTGAAGTGTTCGGAGGAAGAACCCGCCTTGTAATGCCGAAGACTATCAACACGCCGGACACATTGTCATTGAAGCCTGGTTTGGGGGCTACTGAGGGGGTCCTGGATTAAGGGGTCCTCGGACGACCGGACTATGTAACATGGGCCGGACTAATGGGCTACGAAGATACAAGACAGAAGACTTCCTCCCGTGTCCGTATGGGACTCTCCGTTGCGTGGATGGCAAGCTTGGCGTTCGGATATGTAGATTCCTTCCTTTGTAAACCGACTATGTACAACCCTAGGCCCCTCCGGTGTCTATATAAACCGGAGGGTTAAGTCTGTAGAGGTAATCACAATCATACAGGCTAGACTTCTAGGGTTTAGCCACAATGATCTCGTGGTAGATCAACTCTTGTAATCCTCATACTCATCAATATCAATCAAGCAGGACATAGGGTATTACCTCCATCAAGAGGGCCCAAACCTGGGCAAAACATCGTGTCCCCTGCCTCCTGTTACCATCGACCTTAGACGCACAGTTCGGGACCCCCTACCCGAGATCCGCCGGTTTTGACACTGACACTGGGGTTTTTGTTTTTGGAAGGGGGGTGGTTAGGGGGTTTTGGAGGGTTAATTTAGGGGTTTCATATATTGTGTTAGCTAGCTAATAGAGAGAATTGTCCTCTCTTTCTCCATGCTTGGTTGACGCTAGCTACTATACATAAAGAGAGAACTCGACATGCTAGCTAGTAAGCAAATGAAGGAACAATTAACTACACAAGATCGTCATGGACATATACAGAGAGGAGTGACCTATCTTTCTCCAAGAGATTGGTCGAACAACAAGTTTTCGTATATCTATCTGACGCTACTAGCTACATATATACAATATAAGATCTCTTACAATCCCTAACATCTCATGTCTATATCAATTTCCACATGGTATTCTCTGACTTTATGTATGACGTGGTCAAGAAAGAATCCCGCCAATTCCTCCTGAATTGCTCATATGCGATGATGTGGTAGGAGTTCATTCCGCATCTGCCATATCTAATTTGAAGAAGGGGGACAATAGATATATATGAATGAAACTCAACACAAATGATGGTAATAAAATAAAATTGTGAATATTATTGCTTACGCACTTCATATTGTTTTTCAGAGTAGCCCTGCTTAGAGGCCGTCGCATTGTAGATGCACTAACAAACGTAGTATCCACAAAAATCATTCCCGACTTCTTGTCACAAGCACTTTACGAGAAATAGTTTTCAATCAAACTAATAATCAAGCATGATAAATGGTATTGATTAAACAAGAATCAATGGGAGATGCATAGAACTAGCTAGTAGTACTTACATTCGGGTGTGTAAATCGCAGCTCCATCGGTAGTCCCGGAACAATTCCGGTGAACTGTTTCCAAACCCTGCCAGATAAAGAAAATAATTACTTGATATCAGGAAATGAACAAAGTTGCTGATATGGTGCGATAATGATCGATTGAACATACTTCTGGAGCATTTTATTCATGTCCGCATAGTCCTGGGGATCTTTCTGTCTCGAGTCTAAGATGATTACTACTCCCCGGTCAACCTTAATCTCTAGCAGAATAAAGTGGAAGCTGCGCACGCATGCATAACTCATCAATTACATTACTATAACCTCGAGTAATAAAGGAAACCGAATATGCACAAGACAGTAACACTCACTTGAAGTTGTAAGGAAAGAGTATTTTATCTTTGTTTTGGTTTTTAAGCAACGATTGTAGCAAGTTGTCCTCGGTATCTGTGGCATTCTTTTTAACCGTCCATTCATGTATGATATTTGGGTTAATGAACCCAATGTCATATATTTTTGCTTTTCTGTGTTCGACGATCTTCAATCTGCATAACATAGTGAGGATTATTATATATACATGCAATGAAAGAGCTGAGCTATATATAGAGACTTAATTACAGAAGTAATACTTACAGATAGTAGCAAGTCACGAGTGTTTTGTCGAGGGCCTTTTGATTGTATAACTGGAATAACTCGTCAAATTCAACAGACAACAAATCAGTTCCAACGAGGTCGTGCTCCTCTTTAATTCTCAGTGTCAAAGTATCCTTCCCAGACTCACTTTAGGTTTTCGTGTACCATTCATGGAATCTTCGCATCATCGTTGTTAGAGGAGGATGATGATCAGGTTTGACGAGAGGCTGCCCGTATTGGTATCTGAATTCGTCCACCTCCATTGTTTCAAACTCTACATCATCGCTCACGTAATCGGCAGGATTGGTACCGGGCACCATCCCTGGATGATTAGCGACGATATCGCTAGACACCTTGAGTGGGGGGCACGATTGGTTTGCTTGTTCGCCGGGCTAGGGATTTTTTCTCCCACTTCTTTGTTCTGCTAACCTGTCATCACTAGAAGTACTTCCCGACCACCGCACATCTTGATATGTCTTTTTAAGACAACGAACATAGTTGGAATCCGGCGGAGGCGGTGGTGGTCGCTTCAGGGCATCGATAGTGCGCTTCGCTTTCACCGGATCTATCGTCTCCTTTGCAGGTGGAGGTTTCTTTGCAAAAAAGTCCCTCACTTTGGCAGCACAGATCTCCTCATTTTCCTTCTCGGTCCTCTCATATGGTAACTTTTCCGAAGCCTTGAGAGATGGAGCGTATCTGAATTTCCTCCCGCCTTTGCTTGTATTGCTAGCCGCCGGAGCGGCGACGTCTCTCTTCCGTCGTTGTTGCGATGTGGAGAAGGAGGCAGAGTGCTCCGACATGCCGGAGGAGATGGAGCGGTGGCGGCTGTCTTCCGCTGTTGCTGACGAGGTGGAGGAGGAGGCGGACTGCTATGATGCGTCGGAGGAGGCGAAGGAGGAGGTGGAGTGCCCTCACGTGCCGGAGGAGCCGGAGAAGGAGGCGGAGTGCCCTGATCACTCACTGAAGGAGGGGGAGGAGGAGGAGGCGGAGTGCCCCGACTCACCGGAGGAGGAGGCATCCAGTTTGGAAGCTTGATGTACTCCTTCCGCCATAGACATGTACTCAAAGCATAAACCAGCCGATTCTCCCCTTCACCTGTAGGGTGGTCAAGCTCGAGCTCCTCAAATCCCTCCATTATTTCATTCACCGTCACAATAGCATAGCCATGTGGAATTGGACGGCAGTGAAAAGTTCCATCAGGTTGGGGAGCTGCAACAGAGCCGACAGCTGCCTTCAGGGTGAGGTTCTGGCATTTCGTCATAAGCTTGCAATGTTGAGCCTCCGTGATAGTATACACGGGGTAGCGAGGAGCCGTGAAATTAGGCTGAACGAGCTCCGTGGAAGCCACACTGCTTCTCCCCTGAGCTTCTGGGGTAGCTTCGTGTCGCTGAGATGGTTGGCCAGCAGCTTCAAGTTCCTATAGCTTTACTAGTCTTGCATTGAGCTTCTGCATTGAGCTCAGCTCCACTTTCCTCTTTCTCTCTCGGCTTCTGTAACCGCCTGCGCTAGGAAACCTAACCACCCACGAAACGGAGCCTGGTGTGCCTCGTGTTCGTCCAGGGTGCTCAGGATTCCCGAGGGCCTCAGTCAGCTCGTCCTTCTCTCTGTCAGGAATGAACATCCCTTCCTGCGCTGCGGTGATATAATCCTGAAGTTTCTTGATGGGTATTGCAAGTTGCTCGTCCGTCCAACGGCACTCCCCTATTTCAGGGTCCAAAGTTCTCCCAACCCCGAAGAACCAAGTCCTTAAACGGCCTGGCCAGTTCAATGTCGCTGGTTGGACCCCTTTAGCAAGTAGGTCTTGCTCAGCTTTGTCCCACAACGGTCGGGCTCTGAGGTAGCCACCTGACCCCATGTGATGGTGATACTGCTTCTTTGTAGCATATTTCTTGTTTGTCTCTGACATTTTCTTACCCTTCTCCGATGTCTTGTAGGCCACAAATGCGGGCCAGTGATCTCTTATCTTCTCAAATCGGGCGGTGAATTCTGGAGTCTTCCCTTTGTCGACAAACTCTATGTTCAACCCTTTCTTCCACCTCCTGAATAGATCTGCCATCTTCTTAAGAGCACACACCTTGACCTTCGGCTCTATAACTGGCTTATTCGGATCCTCCTCTGGCGGTAGGGTGAAATCTGCTTTCAGCGAGGTGCAAAGATCATCTTTCTGTCTATCGGTGACACAAGAAACTTCAGGGTCGTCCTTAGGCTTATTCCATTCATGGATCCTGATTGGGATGCTGTCCCTAGCAATAGCTCTGCACTGAGCAACAAATGCGTCCTTGGTCTGCTTGGGTTCAATCGGTTGGCCATCGTCCGCGAGTTCTGTGATTGTGAACCTTTCATCTTGGCGCAACCTTTTCTTCGGGCCTTGTCTCGTTATGGAAGTTTGGCTTGATTCAGAGGGCTATAAAAGAAGAAATAATCGTTAATATATGTACATACCAAAAAAATTAGTGCATCAATTAGTCGGCATAGGCTTAATTAATATATATACCTCGCCGGACTTTGCAACAGCTCCCTCCTCAGTTCGTTCACCGGAGCCGTCATCATGGTCTCCTTCTTCCTCTGCCATTCGGTCACCGGAGCTGTCATGATCATGTCCTTCCTACTCCATTGCTCGATCAGCGGAGCCGTCATCCTCTCCTTCCTGACCATTGGTGTCATTGAGAAACGACAAGACATCACTCCCGTCGCGGATTATATCCCCCAACAACTCTTCTTGTTCCAAGTCTCTTTGATCCATATCTTTTTGCAAATATTACAACATGGAAATATACAAACATGAGAGATGGTTATATTAGTGGCAAACATAGCCCTAGCTAATTAATATCACAACAAGGGATGATATTAGTGGCCTCGACGCTTCTACGGTTTGGGGTGGCCTCGACAATGATTCTAGGGTTTGGGGTGGCCTGGACAATGCTCTTTTAACTTGATAAATTTGGGTGGCCTCGACGCTTCTAGGGTTTGGGGTGGCCTCGACAACGCTTCTAGGGTTTGGGGTGGCCTCAACAATGCTTTTCAGTCCCGATTTGGCGAAAGGGGGTTGATCGATCGATGTCCCCCCTCATGTTGAAGAGTTACCGGAGTTTTCTATGAACAAAAAAATACTACCTATCACATCTCACTCCCGGTTTGGGTGGACTCGAGAGTTTGGTAGGGCGAGAGGGGTTTGATCGACGTCCCCCCTCATGTTGAAGAGTTATCGGAGTTTTCTATGAATAAAAAATAATACTACCTATCACATCTCAGTCTCGATTTGGGTGGACTCAAGAGTTTGGTCGGGCGAGAGGGGGCTGATCGACATCCCCCCTCATGTCGAAGTTATCGAGGATACATTTCGAGAGAAAATACAACACTTGATATGTTTTGAATATATGAACATTTTAACTTAGTAACTTATTAACGTTTCGAGAGAAAACTTTCTATTAACATCATTTTAACTTAGTAACTTAGTAACTCAGTAACTTTTTGAGTGAAAACTTAGTAACTTAGTAACATTTTAACTTAGTAATGTTTCGAGAGAAAACTTTCTATTAACATCTCTCTCTCCCTCCTCATGCATGTCCAATGCCCCCCCTCATTTCGAAGTTATCAAAGAGGGGGTAGATCGACAACGACATCCATATATACATACATACATACATGGACATAATGTTCATATCCATCCATCCATCCATATTCAAAATGTTAATCCATCCATCCATATTCAAAATGTTCATATTTCTACAATATCACCAAAAAAATTATATGAACATAAAAAATTCTAAATTTTGCATATTCTTTGCATATGAACATACATACATTTTTTTAAATGTAACTTTAGCATATATGAACATAGATACACATTTTTTTCTTCTAAAAATGCACATATGAACATATACAGAGAACATACATACATAAAACGTTTCTAACAATTATATGAAAAAAAACAAGCATACATCATCTATCATCAACATCATCTAACAATTATATGAACAAAAAAATGTATATGAACAGGGGAGGAGGACAGGGAGGAAAGGGGGCCGGCCAGACCGTAGCGCGGGGCGGCACAGACCATTGGCGAGGTCTTGGGGCAGGGGCGCGGCGACATCGTCGGGCGCGTCGGTGAGGGCTTGGGGCAGGGGCACGGCGACAGCGTTGGGGGCGGGGACGGCGACGCCAACGATGGGGAAGGGGCGACGATGGCGTCGGGGGCAGCGACAGCAATGGTGGGGCAGGGGCGGCCTGGCGGCGTCGTCGGAGAGAACGAAGAACTAAATGGAAATTTTCACGAGTGCTGCTTATATTCACGAAGCATTGGTCCCGGATCGTGGCACCAACCGGGACCAATGCCACCCTTTGGTCCCGGTTGGTTCCACGAACCGGGACAAAAGGTCTCTTTTAATTAGCACAAAGGGCGGGAAGCAGAGACCATTGGTCCCAGTTGGTGGCACGAACCGGGACCAAAGGGTGCACTACAAAAAAAGACACTTCCGTGATGATACGTGTTTGTCACAGCAGGTCATGTTTTCTATCATGCATGTACATCCATGACAATTTTATGTCAGAATCAAGATAGTCATACTTGTGCTGTCGTAGAAGTGTTCCATGACATTACTGAAATTATCATCACGGAAGCGTCCACTTCCATGACGATAAATGGCGCGTCATGAAAGTCCTTTCGTCAAGAGTTACCGACACGTGGCATCCACCGTAACGGGTCACCGTTAAGCTATCGGGTCCGGTTTCAGATCTGATAACCCGTTAACAACCCGGACCAATGGGAATTTTCCACGTGTAAAATTCTCATTGGCTGGAGGAAACACGTGTTGGCTCACCGTTGGGACAGATGTCATCCACTCATTGGACTGGAGGCGCCTATGATAGGTCGACATGTGGCATGATCCAACAATGGCCCATTCCGGTGAAAAAGGCCGCCCCAGTAAAAATTAGCATGCCGGCCCATATAAGGCCTACTTGTGTCAGGTCCATTTAAGCCCACGACTCATATGAGATGTGCCAATTCGGCCCGTCAACGGCCCGTTCAAGATTTGACACCATTGCAGCCCATCGTCAGTTCGAGCCCGTTAACAGCCCACTATATATTTGGGCTCAATATCGGCCCAATGTGATTTCGGCCTGTTAACAGCCCATTCAAGGGATGGGCCAATTTTCAGGATGTACATCTTTCGGCCTTTTAGTGACCCATTTAAGTGTTGGGCCAATTTTCGTCCTGGTGTGTCTTTTAGCCTGATTTGACGACCCATAAATGAGTTGGGCCATTTGTAGTTGGACCTTAGTTTCGGCCTTTTAGCGACACATTTAAGTGTTGGGCCAATTCCCAGCCCGGTGTGTCTTTCAGCCTGTTGACGGCCCATAAATGAGTTGGGTCATTTGTAGTCGGACCTGAGTTTCGGCCTTTTAACGACCCATGCTCTTCATGGTCCAATACCAGCCCGGTTTCTCTTTTGGCCTGCTAAAGGCCCACAACACAGTTGGGCCATTTACTGTACGACCTGACTTTCGGCCTCTTAGCGGCCCATGCTCTTCATGGTCCAGTATGAGCCCACTGTCTCTTTCGGCCTGCTAAAGGCCCATAGTATAGTTGGGCCATATGTAGCCCAACCTTAGTAACAGACTGTTAACGGCCCGTGAAATCAAATGGGCCCACCTGTCGCCCGCTTCGATGTCGGCCTGTTAACGACCCGGGAGGTAAGAGGACCGACCATTAACTTTTGGCCTGGTAACGGCCCATTAACTTAATGGGCCCACTAAAGTTCGTACATGTCTTTAGGCCCAATTAGATAATTTGAGCCCATTACAATGAGAAATTATGCACAGGACCAAAACCGATCAAGCAAAGGTACGATATATTGGGAAAAATGTTGCACATCCAGCATATATTACATGAAATTACATCCACTGGGAAATCAAAGATTGATGCCAGTGCAAATAAATGAACAGAACCTAACGATCTACAACGTCACAATCTGCAACTCAGCGCGGATGACGCCCATAAGCATGTGTGCAAGTTCTTGCTGCTTTGCTACACTATCTCAGAAAACATTGATCAGTTGTTGTTGCACACGAATTTGCACCTCTGATTCCTCCACCATTTCCATCATTGCTTCAGCCATTAATTGGTTCACAAACATACATTTTTCCGTTGCATTCGAGACAGAGGAAACTGAACAGATTCATATGGCAATTTTGGCAGGCTTGTATTATTGATAGTGGAGAGTGTCTCGACCACTGCATCATAACATAAATTAGGAGGGGAACCGTGTGACAGCCTGGTTTTTGCCCCCTTTTCTTTTTCTGATTTTATTTGGTTTTGATTTAAATTTGTAGTTTTGAAGCTCTTCAGTTGGACTTAAACACTTGGGCACTACCTTGACTTTCACCCAAGTGACTCATTTCTCTCTCTAGTCATCATTTCTTCTCTGATCAACCTCAAAATAATATTATGAATATTTTTCTTAACTAAAAAATATTCATTTTCTCCTCTAAAACCCTAACCAGCCACTTGTGCTCCAAAGCAACCCCAATTTTTCTTGCCCACAAAAAACTGAGAACATTCACAAATATTCTTTGAACCCTAGGACACCTTCCCGAGCAAAAATATTGCATCACTTTTTGGAATATTTTTGCTACAGAAAATGTTTTGTGTTCTGGACAGAAATGGTAGTTTCTACAACAACTACCATTTTACTAGATGATTGCTAACCTCCAATGGTCAGCTCCCAACTCTTAGTATTTTGACCACAGTAAGCTCTCAAAGTTACCGTCCAGAAACTTACCTTGTAGTGAAAATCCATCTTACTGCATCTGAGGTCGGCTCCAAGCATTGGCTCTACCCAAAACAGTAAGGACTATAGGCCAGACATGAAATTGGGGCCGACCGTGGCTCCATGCCGAAGTTCACGCGGTGACCACGCGTGTGCACGGTGCCAACCCCCTAGTCGCCGTGCTCTGAGTGCCGCCGAGCGCTCTGTTCGGCGCATGCTCACTTCCCTGCCTACCGCACGTCACCAAACCGTGCCACCATCCACCATCTCCCTCTCTACTCCCTTAACTCCCTCCTGGCGCTCACCGACGCCAGAGCTTGCGCAACAAGCACGGGCACGGTCGGGCCAACCCAACAGTGCACCGCACACTATGTTCGTCGCCACTCCCTTGTTCCTGTGCTCGTCTCCGCCCGCACACAGTGCCCGTGTGAGCTGCGTCGCCTTCCCCGTCCCTCACAGACGCCGTTCATCGTCGGGTGCCGTTCCAGGTGTCGTCCGGCGGAGCCCGAACCCCTCACCTTGCTCGCTATAAATACAGCCCCCCGGCCTTCTCGAGCATCACCAAGCCCTCTCACACACTCCACAAGCCAGTAGGAAGCCGTAGCCCGGCCGGGCAGGCCTCGGGCCACCGTCCCCAAGCTCGAGCTCGCCGGCGATCCCCGGGTCGTCCCCGCAGATCCAGCCCCTCCCAAGCTTGGGCCACTCTTCCAGAGCCTCTGCCATGCGTCAGTGGTGCCGTCCGACCTGGTTGGGGCCACTGGTGTAGCCTCTGGTCGCCATCATCTCAACTCCGGCGACCTCCGCGCTATCGCCACTTGAGAGGCCCGTTCCGATGTCGTCCGACCACCCCTAGCTAATCTATGGGTACGGGCAGGTGCGCCTTCGTCTTCTCTTTCTATCCATCCCTTTAGCTCGGGCCAAGATGCCCTCCTCGCCGGCGTGAGCTCTGACGAAGCTCGCCGTGCTCTGTTTCCCTCCTCCCCCTCCCTCTCACCTGACTAGCGGGACCCGCTAGTCAGCCACTCAAGGCCGCGCCCGAAGCGGTACGAGTGGAGGCGCCCCGCGGGTTTACGCCTTCTACGTCACCCCCAAGTTCTGTTTTATTTAAATCAAATTCAAATTATTCCAGAGACCTTCAAACAGCCACAACTTTTTAATCATAAGTCCAAATGAATTGATTCTTTTTGCATTATGTTCTTAATGAAAAGATCTAGCAGCTCACCAAAAATGAGATTTTTCTCTGCTGTCTAGATTTTCTGGTGAATTTCAGAGTGGTTCTTGATGTTTTCTTTTTGTGTTTATAATTGTTTCCAGAAGGTGAAGCTTGTCTTGAGGATCACCAGGAGGAGTGTGACCCTCATCTCACTAAGGCAAGCCACATCAACATTTTCATGGTGTCATTGCAATATTTGTGATTTTTCAACTTGAACAAATGATTTAATCCATGCATTTAATTCACTAAAATTATATATATATATATTCTGTTGGATGCTTGTTTAAGTTGATATGTTTAGTCTACAGAAGTTTACAACTAACTAAGTTAGTTTAAGTCATTATGAGTAATACTTGATTATGAATAAGTAATATGTTTATGAAAAAGGAATTAGTTGGCTTAATATTTTCTTGAGTGAGAAAAGAATTATGCTAAGATATTGTCATGGTTAATTTGCTAATAACCAGAGAGGTGTTGTGAGTTATTGAGATCTATGCGAGTATTGGATGAAGTTGACCCAGTTATTTCTAATGATTTGTGATGCATATATATTAGTGTTGCATTTTCATGGCATATCATGACACCGGTTACTTTCACTTTAAGTTAAACCTGATAAAAATTCAACTTGAACATATCGTTGATCGGGTCATGGTGCCACTGAATCGAGATTTTCCCCAGTGCAACCACATTTGCCTTTGTGGGAAGGCCTTTATTCGGTCCGTTGTCATGCCTCTGGTCGGTGCCTCCAATGAGGGAAGGTTATGGGCGTGCGTTACCCTGGCCCGGTAAGCAGACATAACCTTGTGTGCCCGTTGTTGTTATGGTACCTTGTCCCCATTTGGGACCATTTATGTTTTGCCACGACGGTGGCCGTTGGTGTCTTTGGTAGGCACGGGGCCACCCATGACTTAGCCCTTGGGGAGTGAGTCGGAGTGGCCGGGAGAGTGTCATGGCAATGGAGGGGTTCTGTCAGAATGCCGTTGGTCCACCGAATGGGAGTGCGAGGCCATGGGTTCCATGGTGTGGGTACAGTGCGCTACCTCTGCAGAGTGTATTAAATCTATCGATAGCCGAGTCCACGGTTACGGACAAGCTCGAAAGTAGGTCACACCATGGATCAACGTTTAATAATTTTGCACACTAAGATAATAACTTTGCACTGTTGGAAGAGGATGGTTGAGAATCATTTGATGCTGGAGGCCAAGTTGTTGGTCAGTTTGTGATCCGAAGTACGATCACTGTTGGTTACGAGGTAACCCGATTAAAGACCAAGATGTTGGTCAGTTTTGTGGTCCAAGAGGGATCACCGTTTGGTAAGCAAGTCCGAGGGACTTAAGTCACTAAGATCATGATCACCGCATCCCAAGTATGATTTTGCATTAATGATTCAATTGGTTAATTATCATGATATTGTTTGTCATTATGTTTATGCTTGTTGTGAGCTTGCAAGTACATTCAATGTACTGACCTAACATGTCATGCCAGCTTTCAAGGAAAGTCTCGTTGGAAAGGAGTGTTGTCCGAGTCTAGATCGTGTCCACATTGGTGTCCCTGTGCTATGGAGTTCTGCTTCGTCGTCGTTCCGCTGCCGCGTAGTTGCCATGATCGATGCCCCTTTATGTTCACTAAATAATGTACATATTGTTCAGCCGCACCGTGTGTGCCGCTTGGCCTCGCAACTTGTTGTAATATGAACTATGTTCCGCTAGCATCAATAAAGCGGTTGCTTTCTGTACCAAGATGTTGTGTATTACTAGAAGACAAGATCTCTGGGCTGGCAATGCAAGGTAAACCGGTTGCTCTGAGCCAGGGTGCCACAACGCTTGGTATCAGAGTCGCGCTGACTGTAGGACATGCTAGGCTGACCAACGTGTTAACTGGATGTTAGTTAGGGTATAAGTTGAGTGCTGGTAGTGATTGTAGCTGGTTGTTGCATTGCTTGTGCTCGTTTATTTTTATTCTAACCTACTAATTGATGGGTGTAGATGGCTCCGGTGCCGTATCCGTGCCAGTTGCAGCTAATGCTGTTTACACGTCGTCGCATCTCCTCCGTAACGTGTGGCGTCAGCGTGTACCCCCTCGTGATGACCCAGTCTATCATGTGTACTGGGAGCGTCTAGTAGACTCAGTGTATGAGTATCACGCAGTGGTCACTCTACGCACCAGTTCATCTTCCAGCACTTATATTCATACCTCCAGGAGCGGTTTCGCTTCTACCGCTTCTCAGGCTGTCCAGTTTCCTGCATTTGAGGTCCTCGTCGAGCTGCATTATAACGAGGTCCGAATGTAGAACCATCCAGGTTTCCACTACTATCCTCCCTTCACGACAATGGTCGTGTCCGTTTTTCCTATCGTTGATCCGGAGTCTGATAGTACTGCTAGCCACCTTTCTCGTTATTATTCACTGCTAGCTATCTTATGATTCACGAGCTGGCTCGAGAGCTGACTCGTGCTCGCACTGCTTTAGCCGCTACTAGAGCTTCCACTACTCCATCGTCTACGTGATTTACTCCTTATATTCCCTCCAGTTCTAGTTCACTATTTCACCACTTACTCCTCCGAGTAGCTCGAGAACCTCGACGTGAATCCTCTTCATGCTCCTGCCGAGTTGGGTTTACCTTCTCACTACCCTAGTAGCCCCGACGCTCCAGCCTCATCCTACACCTGCTCCGGAGGGAGAGCCCTCGAGGCAGCGTCGTCATGTTACCTTTACCCAGAGGTTTTGGTTAACATCGTTAGTTCAGGATCCGAGTCCGCTTTAGGAGAGGACACCCGCAGCACCAAGCAGAGCTTTAGAGCACTGAAGTATCCACAGTTGTCAGGTTGATGTACGGATGTAGTCGTACGAGTCATGATGTTCCGTTCTATGTATGAGAGTAGTCGAACTTATAATCTCATTTATCTCTTATGTACGAGTCTATGTATAATTATGTTGGAACTTTCCTTTTATCCATTGTGCTTCGTTCGTATTTCGTTTTCTTTGGGTTTTGTCGCTGGCTTTTCTCCACTATATTTTTGGATGTTGCTCATCTCGGATGCGTTGTCTTGGAAAAAACAAACAATAGGATGACGCAGGGGAGGCAACAGTAGTGCCGCTTGTGAGGATGTCCATGTTAGTCGCTCCGCATGACAGGCAGGACACTCCCCCGAGCCGTACGTTCCACCACCGCCGTCCACCGCCAAATCCGCCCTCCACCGAGCAAATTCTGCATATGTTTGAGGAAAGGAGGAATAATGATCTGACTGGAATATTAATTGAGTGTGCAATGCTATGGTTGGATAGAATGGAAATTAGAACGGTCATCACTCCAAGCTGTTAGATTTTCAGAGAACCAGGCTCCTAGATTTCAGTCAGGTTATTGATCCCTTGGACACAGGACGACTGGTACGAACCATTGAGAAGAAGCTTGAGAGCTTGAGATTACTCGTACTGAAGAGGATGACAAGGTTCTGTTTGCAACTCATTATCTTGAAGGCGTTGCCGCCATATGGTGGGAAAATGCAAAAGCCATGTGGCCTGCTGATGAAGAAATCACCTGGACAAAATTCAAGGATCAGTTTCGTAAATACCATATTCCCACTAGAATTATGAAGATCAAGCAGCGTGAATTCCTCGCACTCCTCCAAGGAAGTCAATCTGTGAGTGAATATTTGCATGAATTCAATCATTTGGCCCGTTACTCTCTTTATGATGTGGCCACCGAAGAAAGAAAGATTGACAGGTTTCTTGGGGGATTAAACCAGCATCTCTGATGCACCCTCAGTATGTTTGACTTCCCGGATTTCCAAACTCTGGTAAACAAGGCTCTCATTGCTGAAAGGGAGCACAAGCTTATACATGACAACAAGTCTGCAAATAACGATCACAAGCGCAAGTTTGAGCCAAGGAAGGAAGTGCAGCCGGTGCAAAAGGCTCGTACCTGGTAGCATACTCAGGTAGAGTACAAGCCCAATTTGCAGGAGAATGTAAACAAAACCACTACTCAAGTCAAGAATGTCGTGACCAACCCGGTGCGAGAAGAGTGCCAGTGCAGCAATTCTTGTTTCAGCCGTGGGCAAACCGGACATTATGCTAGACAGTGTCCCAAGAACGGCAAGACTAATGCTCCATTCAGGCCTCAAGTCAACTTTATGGAGTCATATCATGTCCAGCAAAACATCACTGGGCAAGTTCATCACCTCTCCGCACACAAAGCCCAATAGAACACTGAGGTCGTTGTTGGTATGTTTTCTGTTAATAGCATACCTGCCATTATTTTATTCGACTCTGGGGCTTCCCACTCTTTTATTTCGCGGAGTTTTGTTACCCAAAACAAATGTCCTTGTTCATTTTTGAGCAAGAATATGCTGGTACAATCCCCGGGATCTTTGCTCAGAAGCAATCTGGCCTGTCGTAATCTGGAAATTAATATCAACGGAGTCCGTTTTCCAACTTCCTTGATAGTCATTGAGTCTGTCAAGTTGGACATTATTTTGGGGATGAATTGGTTAACCCAATATCAAGTATGCATTAATTGCACGACCCGAGAAGTCACTTTGACAAGTCAAGAGGGGCAGACTACAAAATTCTATGCACGCAGGAGCATACCCAAGAAAGAAATGGTCTTCACCGTTGTGGCTGGTGAATTGGAATTAATTCCTATGGTGAGTGAGTTTCCCGATGTATTCCCAGAAGAACTGCCAGGCATGCCGCCAGATCGAGAGCTTGAGTTTGCAATAGATCTTGTGCCCGAGACTGCACCGTTATACAAGAAGTATTATCGGATGCCTTCGTCAGAATTAGTGGAGCTAAAGAAACAGCTTGACGAGATGCTCTAGAAAGGATATATCCGTCCCAGCTCTTCACCATGGTGATCACCTGCTATATTCATGGATAAGAAAGATGGTAGTCTCCGTATGTGTGTGGATTACCGTCAGCTGTATGATGTCACCATCAAAAACAAATATCCGCTACCCAGGATCGATGATCTGTTTGATCAACTCAGTGGGGCAAAGGTATTCTCCAAGATTGATTTAAGGACAGGATACCACCAACTCAAGATTAAAAAGGAAGATATTCCTAAAACCGCGTTCACTACCGGGTACGGTCTTTATGAATATACCGTTATGTCCTTCGGCCTCACTAATGCCCCTGCTTTCTTCATGCATATGATGAACAAGGTGTTCATGGACTTCCTAGATAAATTTGTGGTGGTCTTCATCGATGACATACTCATATACTCAAAGGGTCAAGAGGAGCACAAAGGACACCTTAGAGCCATATTACAACGACTTCGCGACCATCAGTTGTACGCCAAATTCAGTAAATGTGAGTTTTGGCTCAAGCGAGTTGGATTTCTTGGGCATGTGCTGTCTGCAGAAGGTATAACTGTGGACCCGGGCAAAGTAAAGGACGTGCACGATTGGTTGGCACCCACGACAGTATCCCAAATCCGGAGTTTCCTTGGATTAGCTGGATACTACCGTCGTTTCATTGAAGGTTTCTCCTAGATTGCCAAACCAATGACGGAATTGCTCAAGAAAGATAAGAAATTTGAATGGACCGAAGATTGTGAGAAAAGTTTCAATGAGCTGAAAATCAGAATGACAACATCACCTGTGTTGACTGTTCCAGACATCTATCACGGCTTTGATGTGTACTGTGATGCCTCCAGACAAGGTCTTGGATGCGTACTTATGCAAGATGGCAAGGTGGTAGCATATGCATCTCGATAGCTATGACCCCACGAGGGAAACTATCCTACTCATGATCTGGAATTAGCCGCGGTGGTTCATGCTCTAAAAATTTGGAGGCACTGCCTCATTGGGAAGAGGTGCCGAATATTTACTGACCACAAAAGTATCAAGTACATATTTACTCAGCCAGATTTAAATCTCTGCCAACGAAGATGGCTTGAGTTAGTCAAGGACTATGATCTTGGAATAAATTACCACCCGGGTAAGGCCAACGTGGTTGCCGATGCACTCAGCCGAAAGCCTATCAGCCTGAATACTATAATGGAATCTTTGCCTCCTGAACTTCAAAAAGAGATTGCTCAGCTCAACCTGGTCATAGTTGGCACTGGTCTTGCTAATATCATAGAAGTTACTCCTACCCTCGAGGAAGAGATCCGCAAGGTCCAGCCACATGACACAGTCCTACAGAGACATGCCAGGCGTATGTTAGCAGGACAGACCTCAGATTTTTCTAAGGATCAACAAGGTACACTGCGATTCCATGGAAGTATTTGTGTACCCAGACAAGAAGATTTAAGGAAGAGAATACTATCAGAAGCACACGAATCTTCGTATTCTATTCACCCCGGAGGAACTAAAATGTACGAAGACCTTCGACAAATATTCTGGTGGGATGGGATGAAGAAAGACATTGCCTATTTTGTGGCCTGTTGCGACATATGCAACAAAGTGAAGGCAGAACACCAGAAACCAGCTGGACTCCTCCAACCGTTGCCCGTTCCACAATGGAAGTGGGATGATGTCTGCATGGATTTTTGTCACAAGGCTACCAAAGACTCAGTGAGGCAATAACGCAGTATGGGTCATTGTGGACACCTTAACCAAGGTAGCTCATTTTATTCCCATCAAAACCACATACCGAGCCGATCAGCTTGCTCAACTGTATGTGTCCAGAATAGTCAGTCTGCATGGAGTACCGCAAATAATCACTTCTGAACGGGGGTCACTCCTCCGCTTTTTGGTCACGTCTCCACCAAGCCTTGGGGACAACGCTAAAATATAGTACCACTTATCATCCTCAGACCATTGGGACAGACTAAGCATGTAAACCAAATACTCGAAGATATGCTTCGAGCATGTGCCTTGTCCCAAGGACCTAAATGGGAAGACCGCCTGCCGTATGCCAAGTTCTCCTACAACAACAGCTTCCAGACCAGTCTAAAGATGTCACCTTATGAGGCTTTGATGGCCGTAAGTGCCGCACTCTGTTGAACTGGTCTCAAACTGGATATAACCGTATTCGGAACAGATCTCATGATGGAGTACCGCGAACAATCACTTCCGACCGGGGGTCACTTTTTACCTCCACTTTCTGGTCACGTCTCCACCAAGCCTTGGGGACAATGCTAAAATATAGTACCGCTTATCATCCTCAGACCGATGGATAGACTGAGCGTGTAAACCAAATAATCGAAGATATGTTTCGATCATGTGCCTTGGCCCAAGGACCTAAATGGGAAGACTGTTTGTCGTATGCCGAGTTCTCCTACAACAACAGCTTCCAAACCAGTCTAAAGATGTCACCTTATGAGGCTTTGTATGGCCGTAAGTGCCGCACTCCGTTGAATTGGTCTCAAACTGGAGATAGCCGTATTTTCGGAACGAGTCTCATGATGGAACTTGAAAATCAAGTCAAGGAAATCCGAGACAGATTGCAATTGGCTAAATCTCGACAGAAGAGTTATTATGATGCAAAACACCGACAAATCAGTTTTGAACCTGGAGAACATGTATACCTCCGAGTCACTCCTATGAAGGGAGTCAAGAGATTCCAGACTCGCGGAAAATTGGCACCCAGGTTTATTGGTCCATTCCTAGCTATGTCCAAGGTGGGTACTGTTGCATATCAGTGGGAACTGCCCCCAGAATTTTCAGAAGTGTACAATGTGTTCCATGTCATATTTGAGGCGATGTATACCGCCGCCCGAGAAAAATACTGCTATGACAGAAATAGAGTTGGCTAAGGATTTAACATATGAAGAGAGACCGTTCAGAATTTTGGATGAGATGGAAAGGGTCACTCGTAGTAAAACAAGAAAGTTTTACAAGGTTCAGTGGGAGCATCACACAGAGGCAGAAGCCACTTGGGAACGAGAAGAATTTCCAAAGGCACATTATCTAGAATTGTTTTCCCAAGCAACCGAATCTCGAGGACGAGATTCATCCTAAGTGGGGGAGGTTTGTGACAGCCTGGTTTTTGCCCCCTCTTCTTTTTTTTGATTTTATTTGGTTTTGATTTAAATTTGGAGTTTTGAATCTATTCAGTAGGACTCAAACACTTGGGCACTACCATGACTTCCACCCAAGTGACTCATTTCTCTCTCTAGTCATCATTTCTTCTCTGATAAACCTCAAAATAATATTATGAATATTTTTCTTAAATGAAAAATATTCATTTTCTCCTCTAAAACCCTAACCAGCCACTTGTGCTCCAAAGCAACCCTAGTTTTTTTTGCCCACAAAAATCTGAGAAAATCACAAATATTCTTTGAACCCTAGGACACCTTCCTGAGCAAAAATATTGCAGCACTTTTTGGAATATTTTTGCTAAAGAAAATGTTTTCTGTTCTGGACAGAAATGGTAGTTTCTACAACAACTACCATTTTACTTGCTCCAATGCTGCTGAAATTTCTTGTGCATCACCACCCTCCTAGATGATTGCTAACCTCCAAAGCTCAGCTCCCAACTCTTGGTATTTTGACCACAGTAAGCTCTCAAAGTTACTGTCCAGAAACTTACCTTGTAGTGAAACTTCATCTTACTGCATCTGAGCTCGGCTCCAAGCATTGGCTCTACCCAAAACACTAAGGACTACATGCCAGACATGAAATTGGGGCCGACCGTGGGTCTATGCTGAAGTTCACGCGGTGACCACGCGTGTGCACAGTGCCAACCCGCTAGTCGCCGCGCTCTGAGTGCCGCCGAGCGCTCTGTTCGGCGCGTGCTCGCTTCCCTGCCAGCCACACCTCGTCAAACCGTGTCACCATCTCCGTCACTACTCCCTTAACTCCCCTTGGTGCTCGCCAATGCTGGAGCTCGCCGTAGCGAGCACGGGCGCGGTCTGGCCAACCCAACAGTGCGCCGCACACTGTGTTCGTCGCCACTCCCTCGTTCCTGTGCTCGTCTCCGCCCGCTCACAGTGCCCGTGTGAGCTGCATGGCCTTCCCCCTCGCTCACTGACGCCATTCGTCACCGGGCGCAGTGTCCAGGTGTCTTCTGGCAGAGGCCGAACCCCTTGATACCTCTTGAGCACTGCGTTGGTTTTCCCTTGAAGAGGAAAGGGTGATGCAGCAAAGTAGCGTAAGTATTTCCCTCAGCTTTTGAGAACCAAGGTATCAATCCAGTAGGAGGCTACGCGCAAGTCCCTCGCACCTACACAAAACAAATAAATCCTCGCAACCAACGCGATAAGGGGTTGTCAATCCCTACACGGTCACTTACGAGAGTGAGATCTGATAGATATGATAAGATAATATTTTTGGTATTTTTATGATAAAGATGCAAAGTAAAATAAAAGCAAAGGAAAAAAGCAAAGGAAATAACTAAGTGTTGGAAGATTAATATGATGAAGATAGACCCGGGGGCCATAGGTTTCACTAGTGGCTTCTCTCAAGAGCATAAGTATTTTACGGTGGGTGAACAAATTACTGTTGAGCAATTGACAGAACTGAGCATAGTTATGAGAATATCTAGGTATGATCATGTATATAGGCATCACGTCCGACACAAGTAGACCGACTCCTGCCTGCATCTACTACTATTACTCCACACATCGACCGTTGTCCAGCATGCATCTAGAGTATTAAGTTCATAAGAATAGAGTAACGCTTTAAGCAAGATGACATGATGTAGAGGGATAAATTCATGCAATATGATAAAACCCCACCTTGTTATCCTCGATGTCAACAATACAATACGTGCCTTGCTGCCCCTACTGTCACTGGGAAAGGACACCGCAAGATTGAACCCAAAGCTAAGCACTTCTCCCATTGCATGAAAGATCAATCTAGTAGGCCAAACCAAACTGATAATTCGAAGAGACTTGCAAAGATAACCAATCATACATAAAAGAATTCAGAGAAGATTCAAATATTGTTCATAGATAAACTTGATCATAAACCCACAATTCATCGGTCTCAACAAACACACTACAAAAGAAGATTACATCGAATAGATCTCCACGAGAGAGGGGGAGAACATTGTATTGAGATCCAAAAAGAGAGAAGAAGCCATCTAGCTAATAACTATGGACCCGAAGGTCTGAGGTAAACTACTCACACATCATCGGAGAGGCTATGGTATTGATGTAGAAGCCCTCCCCGTGATCGATGCCCCCTCCGGCGGAGCTCCAGAACAGGCCCCAAAATGGGATCTCGTGGATACAGAAAGTTACGGCGGTGGAATTAGGGTTTTGGCTCCGTATCTGATCGTTTGGGGGTACGTAGGTATATATAGGAGGAAGGAGTACGTCGGTGGAGCAACAGGGGGCCCACGAGGGTGGAGGGCGCGCCTGGGGGGTAGGCGCGCCCCCCTACCTCGTGGCTTCCCTGTTGGTTGCTTGACATAGGGTCCAAGTCTCCTAGATCATGTTCGTTCTGAAAATCACGTTCCCGAAGGTTTTATTCCGTTTGGACTCCGTTTGATATTCTTTTTCTCCAAAACTCTCAAAATAGGCAAAAAAAACAGCAATTCTGGGCTGGGCCTCCGGTTAATAGGTTAGTCCCAAAAATAATATAAAAGTGAATAATAAATCCCAATAATGTCCAAAACAGAAGATAATATAGCATGGAGCAATCAAAAATTATAGATACGTTGGAGACGTATCAAGCATC